>NW_013548801.1:0-49725 GCF_000499425.1 Eimeria acervulina | reverse complement strand
GAATGTTTCACGATTAGGACATTTAAAAATAGAAAGCAGCTTAATAGGTTCAGCAAGCTCGCCAGCCGGCACCAGCTTGGGGCTGGGTGCGAGGCTGTTGCTGTGGTCCTGGCCCACGCCCTCGGCGAGGGGTCGGGGATCAGTTCTATTATTCGGGGCTTTTCTTTTGAACGATACGGCAACTCGAATATATATTGGGTTGTTAACGATGTTTAATAGTGGTTTCAGCGAGAATCATAGGCCTAAGAGCGCGATAATAGCGTGGGCACCTATTCTGTCTAACCTAGGGATCTATCGTAGTAATAGTGCAGGCCAGCTAGCACTACAGCCCCACCCCGTGTCACTTGGTGTGGGCCGTCGGTGCTGAGAAACTCTCAAGCGAAGGCGGCTTTGCTGCTTTGAACCTTGTTCTCAGGTTATTGTCAAGGGGGGCACCGTTCCGTTTTTCTCAAAATTTTGTTCTTTTAATGCCCTTTGCCTCGCTGTAGTGGCAGGCACTCCAGCATGCACTTGGGGCTCGTGAATGCTCCTGCCGAACTGCAGCGACAGGCCAAAAACGGCTTTCTACGGCCAGTAGATGAGCGGCTGTTGGCTATACCATGGAAGCGGGTGTTGAGGCCAGACCCGGCGAAGACAGACGCCATTCGGATGTAGCCGTTACCCCTGCAGGCTGGCACAGAAGCTCAGTATTTCGTCGGTCTCGCATCGTACTGCACCAACCTCATCAGTGGATCCGCATGCTCCCATTCCTCTTCAATAGAGATAGAAACAAACCAGTGCATTCGCAGATGCCGACTCCTATAGACAGTTTGCAGCGGCTCGGGCGTGCATGGAGAACGCACAAAATCGCCCGGCATGAAACTACGACCGAGAGGAGGTTCGTCAGTCGAGTTCAATAATCGCGGGCTGATTTTAATTGATTTTCTCTCTCCCCAAAGAGCCCAGGAGGGCGAGCAGCCGAAGAAGTTCGCCGCGCATCGGGTAGAGCCTTCGCCGGTAGTTCTGAGGTTAACGCCTTGGCTTACATCCCCGAATTCCCCAGTGTGTGGAGGTATTACGAGCTTTTTAATCAGTTCAGGGAAATACTGAAATTTCCCCTAACTTTTCCTACAACCCGGCAGCAGCGACGACAACAACAGTAAGCGCACCAGCAGCAACGATCAGCGCGGCAGCAGGAGGAGGAAAGCGAGCCTGGGCTACAACAGACTGGGCCACTTTTAATTCTAATTCCCCGTTTCGGGCGCTGTCTGCGGCACTGCGGCATGGGCTCGTTGCCATGCCTCGGCTCCAAGCGTGCATTGTCGTTCATTGAGTACAACTGGCCTCGCTAAATAGATGAAACTGTTGCTGTGCTGCACGGGATTGTCCTTGCGCCTGAGCCGTACCTGCAGCTGGGCTTACAGGAACGTTCTCATCTAAATATCTTTCGTGATCCCCTTTTACGGTCGTATGTATGTACTTTTCGCAGACGCTTCTTGCTGACTCCTCGATTGGGTAGTTCCCACCAGTCCCTTTTGCAGCCAAACGAACTCTGCAGCCGGAATTTGTAGGCTCAGGAACACCAGTGAGACCAACAGAAGCAAGAGTAGGACCTGAAACGGGAGGAGCTGGTGATGGCCCTGCTGTTACAGGAGTGTTCAAGCGATGGGAAGAAGCAGTTAACACACCAAGCAGCAGAGAAGCTGGAGCAGGGCCAGTAGAGTTACTCTCATGGGCCGCGGCCAAGCATGAATGAACCAGCAGGGATGTATATGAGGGAGCAGATGCTGCGGTCAGCAACGCATGCAGCAGCATGGGTGAGAGACACAGCCGAGTTTTGCGCTTATCAGTTTCCATCGACGCTAGAGAAGAGAATAGTCGTAGAGGGAGCCAAATGATACTTCTTATTGGCCTAGAGAAGACTGGCAGAAGCACAAAGCAAACTCGCTGCTACTGCGCGCGCTGCCTGTTGGGCCCTCCGACAGTAGCGAAAGCAAGGCAAACGCACACAATGCACAAGCAATCAGAGGCATCGAAGACAAACGACCACCGCAGTGAATGAAACAAAAACTTCGGGACATACAAACAAGACAAACCTATGAGCAGGTATGCAGACTTAAATGCAACACTAGAGTACTTTGTCTTGTGCGCTGGGCTTCATGTACACCATGGGGCGACCCTCTTCATTAGGCTTCAGCAGCAGTATCTGCAGCCCGAGCCGCAATGATGCAATAGCGCTCGTTACATTAGCAAGAGTTGCAGCAGCAAAGTTATGCAATAGCACGACACCATGCAGCAAGCGGCGCAGTAGCAACAGACCCAGCAGTGAGGAAACCAGCACGAGGAACCGAAGGAATCGCAGCAACAACATGCGGTAGAGCAACAACATGTGCGACAGGAGCAACAAAATGTGCATCAAGAGTAACGGCATGAGCTGCGAGAGGCCTTTCTTCGGTCTTCTAGTCTCTTTCTGGGCGAGCAGGCACACGAGGCCGCGTGCTGCTGCGGAGAGATTGGGGGGGCAGATGCAGCATGGTGCATCTGACGTTAGGGCTTGCTTTTCTACTTATGCGCAGGATGTATACTGAGGTCTACGTCAGTGTTAAAAATTGCTCACGGAGTTAGTGCATGCAGCAACGCGGGCTTGGCTGCGCTCCCACGCGGAGTTGCCTTGCAGCACTAGTTTTAACAAGGCGCCCAGCAACTCGTTACAGGCCAGCCCCTCAGCTCTCCGTCCCCAGGCCCTTGATCCTATTCTTAGCCTTTGACTCTATTCCACCTCGCGACGATCCTCCGCATCGATTGAAGACCCTCGAAGCAACGAGAGTCCGTAATGCTGTCAGGGTCGTGAGCTGCAATCCACCCAAGACCTAAGGGAAGTGTCCTTGGAAAGTTAATTATCAATTTTTGTCTGTACGCATCCTGGTAACAGCGGCCAAGGGCCTGCTGCGGGTGCGGAGAGGCGCAGGCCGCCCACGAGCTTCACCGCGTTTTGCTGCAACTACTGCTGTACAGCAACTAATAAGGCAGCACCACGTGGAAGCACAACCGAGCCCTCTTCGTTGCATGCAGTAACACTGTTGACAGCTGTTAAAAACTTCCTTGGCCCTTTGTAGGCTACCCGCATGCCAGGATAAGCAACAACTCCCGGCATACCACCCTCCACCATGCCACAATATGTTAAGGCTACGAATCTTCATGAGCTGCAAAGGCGGCATTTTTACCCTCCGGTTTGCAGGTTCCCTTAAGTGGGACGATATCCCGCTGCTGATGCTGACAGGGGCCCATCCCGTCCTTATCTTCTGCTGCAGCTCCTCCAGGGCCTAGCACACCACCCCGAAGCATCCTCAAACCGTTTTCCGGTGAACACATGAAAATGTTTTGAAATGGTTAATCGTTTACAGGGTGTCCAGCGACCAGCATCACACTCAAATGAACGTGCAACTACGTTAGAAACTTTATTACGTTCCACCCACTGCATGTACTTCGATGAGTGCATCGAAGTACAGAGAAATTGCCCATAAAGAAAAGCCGCTATGTAACGATTCCCGTGAAGTACTCTGAGCCAGTTTTGTCGTATTTCGAACAGTGGATAGTTGGACTTGAGCTCAAAAGCCAAACGCTGTTACTCCTGGACACAGCGCTCGGTATCTAGCAGGTCGTTGCTGACCAACAAAAACTCGCTACATTGCTGAATTATGCAAGCTCTCATCTACACTAAAGCTTGCTGTACTTATTGGGGGCAGCAATGAGCAGTACGGGTAATCTTAGCGGCCTTTTTTCCGTGCATGCGTGCGTAGCTGAGCCCCATTGCCCCCGAAGGGGCTCCATTGCTTTGGCCTTCGTCCACTGCCTTGTATCAGCTTTGCTGTAGGTTTTGTTGAAGTGTGTCACTTGCTGTCTCCCGTTTTCCGTGGTCTCGACTGCCGTGAGAGCGGCAGTCCCCCCCTGTTAGTTCCCGTGTTTGTGTGTTTTAATGAAGAAGAGTCCAGTGGCGGTTTGGGTTGGGTGAAAAACAACCTGCAGTGAATTTATTTTTATAGGACAAGAAGGGCAGAGGGAGCAAGAAGGGAAGGGCGGAGGACGGGGGCCCCAGCAGCGCAGACACGGGGCCCCCCACAGTCCGTGCCCTTCCAAAGATAATTCTTAACACATTGTTTGGTGTTGCGCACCTTCGCACCGTCGTGTCACTGGGCTGGCTTAGTGCCTCCATGCAGCTCCATTTTGGCCCATGGACCGCACGGTTCACGAGGGAACAGAGATGGAAGACAATGCCATCACAGGGGACGCTGCTATGAGGCGGGTGCAGCAGCAGCAGCAACAGCGGCAGCAGCAGATTGTATCGGGCCCAGATCCAAGTGCAGAGGCATGGCAGCTTGAGCTGTACTATTTGCTGGAATCGGTAGAGGCCTGCCAACATCAGTTGGTTCTCCTTGCCGAAGCACATGCTGCCGCAGCCGTTTCTGCTGTTGCGGCACCAGGTGGAGGTACAGTAGTAGCAGGTCCTGCGGCTAGCCCCTCATTGGGGGACTCTAGGGCGCAGGACTTCGCGGTCAGTTGTATTATGCTTCTGTGCACGGACACCGCATCGCCAGCTCAGCGTACGCAGGCAGAGACGTCTTTAGTGGCGTTTCAGGGATCCCCGGGCTACCTCACACTGCTGCTGCAGTGCTATTTGCGCTGTAGAGCGACTGCAACCGCAGCAGCAGCAGTCGCTGCCCAGGGTGCAGCAGCAGCAGCCGACCAGCTGGTGCAGCTCACTGAGAAGCTCCAGCCGCCAATACCCCATGACCCGGAAGCTCCATTTGTTGCTTTGGTTCTGCTTAAGGGAGCACTACAAAGCAGATTTACGGTGAGCAGCAACAGGTGCAGCTCCTCTGACGGTAAAACGAGTCCTGCACTAATCTGCAGGTCCGATGGAACGGCGGCTGCATTCATATGCAGGGGCACCAGGCGTGACTTTGGACGAGTTTGATGCGTATCAACATATTCCAAGTCATTGCTTGTAGATCCCTTCAACAAGCCGCATGGGATTTGTTTCACATGCTTGTGGGTTGCCTGTCCTTTGACTCGCTGTTATGTGTGGTGCTACTCCAGGCACGAGGCACTGATGCTGCTGATGAGGTGCTAAGAGGAGAAGTGGCATTCGTACAGTCTCTGTTGGTCTGTCTGTACAAGGTGGTAGGCGCCCCGCGCTGTTCACGCTTGCTGAAGGTGTATGTGGCGCTGCTGCGGCGCTTGGCGAGGGCTGCAGCAACGACAGCAGCAACAATTGCCACGGCCTCCAGGCTGCAGCAGGTGCTGTCGCAGCAGGCAGTGCAGCAGACCTTAAACAGCTACAGTAGCTGCAGCTCTTCTTGGGGGAGTGTCTTGCCTCTCGGCTGCGCGACACAGCCGCTGCAGCTGCAGCAGGCAGTGCGCGAGGTCGCAGCAACGGATGGTGCGTTGCTGCTGCTGCTTTTCGAGACAACGATTGTGCGACTGCTGAGAGCAGCACAAGCAGATGATGCAGACACTGCGCTTTACGCGTATCTCCTTAAGCAAATCCTGAAGGTGATCACAGCGCAGCAGGAAAAACCTGGCAAGGAAGCTTTGGCCTCCCCTTTCTTTGGCCTCTGTATCTACGCCTGCCTCCCATTACTAACTTAAAATGCTAGGCTCTGGCTATGAACCTGCGTCAACCTGTGAATTTCCTTGTCTCTGTCTCCTCCTGTCCTTCCCGCCCTCTCCCGCCTACACCCACCCCCCCCTCCTCCCCCCCAGACCCTACATGCCGAACCCTTTGCACACCTCGCTGCTTTTTCTTGGACTTTGTTTCTGCATCCTTCCTTATCGCTGCCCACTCCTCTGCACCAGTCTGCCCACCGCCAACCGGCTGCTCCTGTTGCTGCTTTGGCTGCTGATACTTTTGCTGTTGCCGTTGTTGCTTCTGTTTCTGCTACTGCAGGAGCTGGTGACTGTGCGGATTGGCGGGGGGCAGTTGTTTTTCGCCGCATGCAAGTCGGTGTTGCCCTTTCTTAGTCAGCTGGTGGCAGCTCTTGCAGGACGTCTGTTGCCACTGGTCAGAGCCAATGTCCAGCTTTTAGGGGAGCAGCAACTGCTGCACGAGCGACTGGACAAGCAGTTGGAGTATTGCCATGAAGGCGACCCTCAGCAGCAGACTCAACAGCCGCAGCAGCGGCAACAGCAGCCGCAGGGTCCATGCCTGCAGGAAGAAATAGAACGCATGCAGCGCAAAATCTTCGCACACAGCGAAACCTGGGAAGACATGTCAACGGTGAGGCCTTCGCCCATAGCGCCTTCCTCTGGGGCCTCCATCCCCCTCTGCTGCTTGCAGTGCATCCATGCTGTCGCCTGACTGCCGCTGCCGATGGTCCTTTGCCTGCTTCTGCTGCAGCTACTGGCCCACCTTTCGAGCGCGCTGCTCTTGTGCGAGGCTAGGGCAGGCAGGCCCTCGCACGACGTGGGAGACATAACGGCGCTGCAGGGCCTTCATGAGCTGCTTCTGCTGTTGCTGCAGCAGCAGCAGCTATCGGGGGACGGAAGTCGTTGCTCAGCAAGGGCAGCGTTTAAGCTTTTTAAAGTTCTTCTTAGAGGCAAGAAACACCGGCGGCAGTAGCATGCTTTGTAGGGATAACGGCAGCAGCGCTACGATCAGCTGCAGGGGCGCCGCTGCCGCTGCCGGGGCTCCGGGCACTGCTTTTCGGCGCCGTTTATACCCGCGAGCAGGTTCGCGGCTAAGTCGGGGTGAGAGCCGTCCGGTCTGCTGCTAACGCTTGTGCTAATGCTGTTTCTGCTGTTGGTGCTATCGTAGGTTTCTCTGAGGTAGCGGACCGGCAACCGTGGGTGTTTGCAAAGATGGGGGCAGGCTCCATGTCGAAGCTACTGCTAGCGGCCGTCCAGCAAAATAAGGTTCGCTGCTTCTGCTGCTGCTAGGTTTGTGCTTGCTGTTTTTGCGGCTGTCGCGATCACATTTGCTGCTGCTGCTGGGTCATCTGCTTCCGCTCGGTTGGGTGTCTTGGTGTTACCGCTAGTGCTGGTGTATGCACATGGTGCTGCTGCAGTTCTTCAGCCGCTGCAGGATAGGCGAGCCGGAGACGGACTCGCCGTTGCTTTCCCTTCCACTGGAACTGATCGCGAGTGCAGTGAGAGGATCCATGAGCTTCCTGCTGAACATGGGTAGCAGGTCGACGGTGGGGATGGGGAGCCCAGAGGTAGCAGGTGCAGCAGGGTCAGAGCAGGGAGTAACAAAGCTTCTCAGGATTCAAGTAACCGAAGATCTCCGCACCTTCTTTGCGTCTGTCGGGGGGCTGCAGAGCCTCATGCAAGACATTGCCCCTGCTGTTTTCCGGGCAAGCGCCACTGAGGTAAAAGCGCCGCTGCTGCTGGTGTTGCTGCATTTGCTACTGATGACACCACTCCCGGTGGCAACGCCAGTCCATTCGCTGGAGCAGTTTCAATCACCACTCTTCTTGTAGAAAGCACGAAACAGGCTTCGCCGGTTTCACATTCCTGGGGCCACCGTACTTTTGCAGGAGCAGCAGAAGCGCCCACAACAGCAGAAGCGGTGGAGTCTATGGAATTGTATTTTGGGGGAAGACCGTCGCATCTGTTGTTTTACTTCTTTGTTGTTCCCTGAGTGTTTTCCCCATTGTGGCATCGCGCTCCCCACTTTTTCTTTAGGGGCTTCTTGTGTCTGGTGCAGTCCCTGGACTTCCTGTCGCGGCCTGAGGAGCTCTATGGGAGCCTTGGATGCGCGGAAGAGGGGACGAGGCCCCTGCGCGACGCTGCAGTGGCGCTTCTGGAAGATTGGCTTGCGCAGGGGCTGCTGGGGCCGGCCTTCCTACTGCGCACCTTTTTCGCAGCGAGCGCCTCTTTGGAGAAGCTTGCAGCACCGCCAGCAACGGGTGCAGCAGATCGAGCGGCAGCTGCAGCAGCAGCAGGTGCTGCTGCTTCGGCGAGTTCCACCTACCTGGCTCAAGTAGAAGAGGCTGACGGGCTTCTTGCTCTATTGGCTGCGTCGCTGCAGGGGGCCATCCGCGCAAGCATTTTTGAACCGAACCAGCAGGAGCGGGAGCAGGGGCAGCAACGGCCACTCGACCAGCAGCGGCAGATCGCTGCTCAGGTTCTCGGTGCCGAGGGCGCTGCACCGTACGACTCTGCTGTCACGCAGCAGCAGCTGCAGCAGCTGTTGCAGCAGTTCAGTCATCTCTCGCGCCTCTTGCGGTGGCTCATCACTACTGGTCCGTTTGCTGCCGCAGTGGCAGCAGCAGCAGCAAACAAGGACCAGGAAGCAGCAGCCGCTTTTGCCATAGTTGTTGCGCGTTGCTGCGCGGTGTTGAAGCTGCTTTTGCAGATACACTCCGTGATGTCCCTAGCTGACTTCCGGGAGGCCTTGTCCGGCTTGGTGGAGGAGTTGCTTATCTCGCAGCCTCTCATGAAGGTGCTCGTTAGCCATCACGCTGCCTTGCAGCAGCAGAAAGTGGTGCTACAGCAGCAGCATCAACAACACCAGCTGGAGCAGGTGCTAGTACGGCTGCAGGAGACAGAAGCCCTTGTAGAGACCGCCCTCAGAGCTCCACTCTTCGAGGCCGTTACAAACTGCCTGCAAGTTGGGGCATTAAGTGTGGTCAAGGCAATGATCAACCGCAGCTCCGAGCAGCAGGAGTGGCTGGAGCGGGGACAGGGACAACAGGTGCAGCAGGGGCAGCTCAAATTGTCCTATAGGGAGCTGCAGAGGCCGTTTTTGTTACTTTTGTCCCAGGTGAGTACAGGGAACCGATGGTGCTTCTGTTTTTGCTGCTGTTTTAAATGTAAAATATGGGTTCCGTCGGTGCATTTGCATCTGCTGCTGTTGGCCTGGCACGAGAAGTTGCACAAGCAACAGCAACAACAGCACTAACGGCTGCAGAGATGTGTATTTGATGCGTTCGTCGGTTTCAGAGCGACCGCAGCCTCTGGAGCAGCAGGCTGCTAAAGATGCTGCTATTGCTGCAGTCATGCGGCCGCGAGGAGCAACAAGAGCAGCCCTTAGAGGATACCTTCTTTGACTTTTCCGACCTGCCAAACTACGGCGACGTGGCGTATCTCCGCCGCGTCATCATGCAGAGCAGCAGCAACAACAGCAGCAGCACCACCAGCGGGGGGGAGCTGCGGTGGTCTCATGTGTACGAACAGCTACTTCATCAGTTTAAAGCATACAGCAACAATGAGGGACTGCAGCTGCAGCTGCTCACATATTTGCATGGCGCGCTGCTGACAGGACGGCCAGAAGTGTTGCTACATCTTCCACCCGGGATGCTGCCCGTGCCAACCTTGCCCTTGGGGCTGCTAACTGCAGCACTTCAGGTGTCGTTTTCTGTTGCTGCTGCTGTAGTTGTCCTTGTGACTCTAACTGCTGCTGCTCCGGTTGCATCTCTTGACATCTCAAACACTTCTGCTTCCCTTGCAGTCGGTGGGAAAGGCGGCTGCATCTGGGTTTCTTTGTTGGGAGATGCAGCCGCTGGGAGTTGCCCACATACCCGTAAATCTCTTATTAGAGCCTGACCAGTCCTGCACAGTTTGGTGTGCGCAGTGAAGGACCTCAGAGATACAGTGGGGGCTTGTGCGTGGGTTCGAGGTTTCGGGTTTGTGCTGTATGGTGGTTTTGTTTCAGGCGTTCGGATGGGCAGTGGGCTCTGGCCCCAACCCAGGTGGTGAGTAGGCCGTAGTATGCGCCTGCTGCTGGTCTTTTGGTTCTGCATGCATTTCACTTCCGTGTCTTTCCCTGTTTCGCAAACAGCGAAATGTGAATGGCTGTGGGTTGTCTACTTTGCTGCGTTCAAACTTCACTGCAGGCTAGCATTTGTCATCGATTTTCGTGCCCATCTCTTTTGGTCGATTTCACAGTTTATTATTGTGTCTATTGCAGCTCTTTTTCTGCGTGTTTTCTGGTTTGTGTGTGCCATTGCGCGCTCTCACCACCTGCACCCCTTTCTGCTTGTTCACCAGCGTTTCCAGCTTGCTGCCTTTTCATTCTCTGCATGCATTTAAATTTAAAAGCTTCCAGTTTCTTCCTTGCCTCCCCTGATATCTTCTCTAGCGCCACTTCGCCACTTCCCGGACTTCCCGCCCTGGTTCCCGCCTCTTTGTCTGCGCTCCCCATTTTGAGGTTTGCCTCGCTGCAGCATAATATCCACACGATTCTCTCCATCTGTCTGTCTGTCTGTCTGTCTGTCTGGTGTCCACAGCCCCTACAGAGCCGTCGGGGGCACTGCAGCGCTGCGGCTTCCGGATGTTCATTGGAGTCCTCAGAGCGACGGACCCGTTGCGCCACTCGCAGGATGAGGTCCGCCCCTATCCTTCCTCTTCCCATTACGCTGCAGAGACACATATATGCTATCCACGGTTGCCTTTCCTGCTATATTCACCTGGAAGCAGTCAAGCTGTTTACAGCATCCGCCGAGAATAGGCACATGCTGAGCTCTGGGTTGTGTGTGGGCCTGCCCAGTGAGGCAACGCTAAGGCTACTTGAAGAGGGAGAGATGAGCTACGGGGGGATAATAAGCGTCCTGCTCATTATTTTGCTTCTTCCTTGCTGCTGCTGCTGCAGGTGATTCTCTTGCTGCAACTCATACCAGCGGTTGCCGACCAGCGCCTGAAAGTTGCCGAGCCGCAGCGCCCTTTGCTGCTGCTGTGCCTGTTAGAAGCAGCAGCTCTTTGTATCGCTGTAGGTGCGGCTCCGCTGGCGCCTCCCCAAATACGGCAGATGGCGGGTTCTCTCCTGCCGCAGTTATATTCTTCTGCAGAGGCCCGTTTGGTCCAGGTATTCAGGCGATCACTGGCTTTCTGCTGTTGCCTACCTTTGTTTGCCGCTGGCACCTGCAGCTCCAGTTGGACCGTTGTTGCATTTTTTTTGTCAGCGGTTTTCCCCCTGCGGGATCATTGGCTCTTCAGAGTTGTTGGACAGACATCGGCTCCTGCAAACATCAGGGCGCCTAGGCAACTGCCTGTTTGCATTTTCTCGTCTGTCAAGCTGTTTGTAGCGCCCTTCCTGCGTTGTTTTCAGCTGAGATTTCTGCTTGTGCTGCGGTGGTGTTCAGAGCCCTTGTTCGGGTAAAGTGGTGCAGCAGCAGCTGAGGGCATGCACGATGCTGGTTCTGCAGCTGCTGCTGCTGGATCGCGGGGACTGGCCTCTGTTGGAAAGGCTGCTACATCAGGCCTTGGCAGCTACAGCTTTCCGTGGGCTGTTGAACCTGGAGGGAGAGGAAGCGCAGGCAGTCAGCGGCAGCTTTCCTGTGCTTTGCTGCTGGGGCCTGCGGTACCCTCTTGCCTTTGTTGCTGCTGCTACAGCGGCGCTTGCGGCTACTGCAGTAGGGGTGCGGCAGGAGCTCATGGGGTCCTTCATGTTTGCAGCAGAAGAGGTGCAACTCAACGAACTACTCCTAAGGTTTGCTACGGCAATGCTGAACGCCAAACGGTGCGACAGCCTGTGGGACTGTCACTGGGCTTTCTTGTCTGGCCCTCCCTGTGCGTGCATAAATACAGCAACACATATGCGAATACTATTTGTTCATAGGGGAACATATTGTGCAAGTTTTTTATGTGTATACATTTCATGTATATATATATATATATGTATATGTAAACGCACTAATGTCTAACGTGTATATAATGTATGCCTCTGGTATGCAGAGACATAAATTACGTACAAGCGTGTATGCGTTCGCGAGAAAATTCCCTTTTCAGTCTATTATCCTTCTACCGTGTTCTGTCTCTTCGTTTTTGTTTCGGCCTCTACTGATACTCGGTTTCCCCGCTCTGCGTTGGCACTTCAGCGGTCTAGTCCTTTTGCCGCCTTTCCGCGCCTTCACCTTCGTGATTTGCATTTTTTGCGTTCTCGGTTTTCGCTGTCCCCGTCGATGTGCCTTTTTTCTTAGTTGCCTGAACCGGATGAGCGTCTCGCCTGCATTCCCCTTTGCGTTCGTTTTGGGTACTGAGTGTTAGCTTGTCATTTGAATCCTCTTGCTCTGTGGCATCTCTGCGTGCAAGGATTGTCGCATCCTCCATGTCAGTGTTTGAGCGTCTCCGCTCTTTTTCGCCTGCTGCAGGGCCGCTTACTTTCCCCTCGTGGGGGTCTCTTTTGCGGCACTGTCTGTGCGCATCATTTCGCGCGCCCTTTCGTTTGTCCCATCCCTTGCTGCTGCTAGTACCAGCAATGCCTGTACACCCGAGCTGCTGCAGCGGGTCTCAGGATTGCACATGGAACGGTGTGCAACTACTCTCGAGGCCGCTGTCCAGCTCATGGCAGGAGCTGCAGCGACTTTCAACAGCAGCAGCATAAACAGCACACCAGAGCCTTTAGCATCATTTGGGGAGAAGCAGGGAGCTCTAACGGGGGACCCGGGAGCTTTGGTATCTGCGCACTTGGAGAGGCAGCTGCTGTCTCTGAGTGGGGAAGCAGCGTCGAGTGCTGCTGCAGCTGCGGCTGCGTTGCAACAGCCTGCCTGCGCTCCGCCTGAAGTAAGGCGGTGTCTGGCGCTGCTGCATATCAGCCTTAGCGGGACATCCCTAGACAAAGAAGACTGGAAGCAAGGCCTATCTCGTACGCAAACGTATTTGCTGCTGGCACCTCTGCTGCTCGTGCTGCTAGGGGGTTTCTTTCTAATACGAAGCCTTGGCCTTGAGGCTGTGCACATAACCCATCGCTTTCTCGTTTGTTGCTCATGCGTCTGTCTGTCTTGGTTTTCTTTTCCGCAGGACTAGCTGAGGACACAGTTAACACGGCGAGAAATTGTCTCTTCGCGCTACGCTGCGTCTCTTCGGGGGCCCCCCTGGCGTACCCAGGGGGCCTACCTTCAGCGAATTGCACTTTAGGTCCCCCCAATGAAGTTCACCTGGGCGTCCCTACACCAGCCTCTGTTTCGGCCTGGAACAGCTGCTTGAGCACTGAAGAGCGGGAGGCTCTTTCAGTGCGCCTTAACGGTATCTCGCCGGCGTGGCGCGGGTAGCACCAGTAGCGGACTGGGGTCCCATGGTACAGCTGGGACCTTCTTCTTGACGGTCTCTAGCAGTTGCATGCAACAAACGTGGGGAAGGAACATTCCGCAGTGGTTCACTGTGACCTTGTGGCTTTTCCCGGGCGCTTCACGCAGACGAGGTTCACTGTTAACTATACTGTACGTGCGCCAGTGCATGCAGTGTGCACGCACGATGCATGCGTAGGGGGGAAATGGCTGGGAAACGAGCCGAAGGGCTCAGGGTCAGCGAGTCTCTCGAGGCCCCTCGCGGAAAAAAGAGCAAAATCCGAACGAAGTACTAGGTCTCATTTGAAGTACCCTTATCCTAAACCCTCAGCATTAGCCCTTGACTGTGGACCATTCAAATCCCACGCTGGAGGCTGTTGGGGCCTGGTACACAGGTTTAGCGCTGCAATAGCCTTCCTGTGGAGTGAAGTAAATGCGCAAGCTAACAGAGACGACATAGCGGCAGGGACGGGCAGCAACACACCTCTCCCCTCAACACTGGGGCTGAGCGTAGCCTACACTGCAAATATTTTGCCGCTAAGCCCTGGCTAGCCAGCCAGCTAGTCAAATATCTGGCCAGTTTCAGCAGTGGCGGCCAAGCTGCGCAAGAAGGGCTTGGAACATGGGCGTAAGCCAAGTGTACACGTATGCACATTGCTGTACAATCCGCCGCACGCTGCGGTGGCGATACCAGGTGCAAGACGAAGTTCAACGAAAGATATTGACGCACTATTGGTACGGCCCCCTAGAGCCTTTTTACAGCTACAGTGGCTGCTCTCGAGCAGTCCGACGGATCTCGACGGTCCAGCGGACCCTAACGGGCTGGAAGGGCAGAGATGCTGCTCGAATAGCAATACCTAAACATGCAAAATGAAGGCATAAAGCTAGGAGCAGAAGTAGTTGCTCCTCGCGCAGCGGCAAGACACACAGCTGCAGCAGCGGCAGCAGCAGCAGCACAACAGCAGCCCCAGCGCATAGTTTACCATTCGCGACACTCAGCGAGCGAGTGCGAACAACGAGTCACATATAAGGGCGCACAGTTATGAAACTTAACAAGGAGAACAATACAATTCTGAAGCAACGACGGGTGTTAGGGGCCCCGAGCTCTCCAGCCAGGCGCCGTCGGGGCAGGGGCCCTTCGTGGGGCCTTCGGCAGCGGCAAAGCAGCGCATGGGTGCTCTTGTGGCCTCCTTCTGATGTTCATATGACTCCTTTTGCTTACCGCAGTGGCTACAACGGTGGCGTCAGCAAGAGGAGGGCAAACAGCAGCATCACGACGAACAGTGGCTGTGAACGCTTCAACTTCTTCGGGATCCTCATGTGTCGCACAGCTAAGGGTCCCAAAGGTGCCCATAGGTGCCCCTTGCGGCAGCATCTGCCGCTGCTGTGGCGAGGGCCCCTAACTGCTGCTGCGGAGCTGTTGAGCTGCTGCCGAGCCGCACCAATGTAACGGCAGCGGTTACGACGCCAAGCAGCAGCAGTGGTAGGGACAGTAGAGGGAGAGCATGCAGAAGATGCTGCCGAGCTGCGGAGAGAACCCGCAGCCCAGCGGATTCCCGAGCTCCTGCAATTCGTCAGGAGTTGCTGCTGCAGCAACCGCCGGAACAACTCCTGAGGCGATAAAGTTATCTCCTACGGATAAGGCGTGCCCACTTGGTGTAGCAGCAGCAGAAGCAGCAGCAGCAACAGGAGCAGAAGCGTCAGCAGCAGCCAGTCCTTTGCTGTGTGGCGTAGTGGCAGATGGTCTCCCTGCACCTGAAGCAGCTACTAAAGGAGCGCCTGCAGCAGCTACAGCAGCGACAGAAATGACAGCGGCAGCAGGTCAGGGTGAGTCTCTGGCGGAATGTGAAGCAATCGCAGCTGTTTCAGGAGCAGGAGGAGCAGCAACAGCTGATGCAGCTGAGGATACTATATCCTTTGGGGGACCCCTCACGGGATCACTAAAGGGGCCTCTGGACGCAGCCGGGGCTTCTCCTGTGTCGTGCCCTCTCCCTTTAAGCGCAGCAGTGGTGGGCGCCCCCTGGGCTCCCCCTGCGAACATGAATATTTGGCAGTCGCCTTCCCTGTCTCCAGTAGAATCCTTTGTAAAGTCTGGTGAAGACTCGCCGGGGGCTCCTCCTGAAGAGGCCCTGGCCAGGCCGCCTTTTGGGGCCCTGAGAAGCCCCAGTGGAGAAAGTCGAAGGGGCCTGTTGACCGAAGAGGTGCTGGGGGGGCCCTCTGGAGCGACTCGCGATGTCGCGCATGTAGAGACTTCCTGGGGCCCCCATGATGCGGATGCAGCTTCAGGGGCCACGCCTGCGGATGCCCCTAGGGGCTCCTCTAAGGAGTTGCCTGATGAAGGCGTAGGAGAAAGAGTTGCTGGGGGCTCATTTGAAGCTGCGGCAAATGCTTTTTTAGAGTGGTGCAGCTCGGAAGATGCCTCCGGCGCCCGTGGGTATTCTGGGGGCCGCGGTGACGGCTGGGGCACCCGAAGGCAACTCTTCGAAGGGTTGGCAGAAAGGTGTCACCGGCAACAGCTGGAGCTGCAGCAGCAACAGCAGCATGACCAGGTGCTGCTGGAGGAGGAGCAGCAGCATCAGCAACACGGGGAGCAAAACCGGACACAGTCAGATGCCCTGCAGCAGGTGCCGGTGCTGCAGCAACATCTGCCAGTCGTGCAGGTGACGCAACAGCAGCAAGCAACAGGCACACAGCAGGAGCAACAGGAGTTTCTGCAACAGAACGAACAACTGCCTCCGCAGCAGCAGGAAGAAGAGCTGCAGAGGCAGCAACGAGAACAGAACGACCAACGCCAAGACCAGCGGCAGCAGCAGCAGAAGCGTCTCAACAAGCGTCTTTCTCGCGATGTCCGTTGCATGCCATCTCTCGTTGAGGCATTTCTGGTTCTCGGGCCCCAAGCGGCGTGTCCTGTCCTAGACTGCTGCATTGGCCGTTACTGCCAACAACAGCAGGAGCAACAGTGCTGCTGCTGCTGCTGCCAGGCTAGGAGTCAGCAGGGAGAATGCGGCTCCTTTGCTGCCGCTGTTGCTGCTGCTGGTGAAGGTGCTCACGAGGGCTTCGTCTCCGAGCACGCCCTGGGGGAGAGGGAGAAGGAGCAGCCGCAGCAGCAACAGCTACGGCAAGAGCTTCGACGAACGCGGAGCAGCAGCAATGACAACGAGGAGCAGACCAGCGACAGTACGAGCAGCAGCGACAGCATCAGCGATCTGTTACAGCCGCATGTTTGGTGGTGCTGCGCTTGCAAGAGCGCTCCGTGCGTTTTTCCCGAAGGCGCCATCCCGCCAGATGGCAGCCCCTGCACCAGCAGCGACAGCAGCAGAAACAGAAGCAGCTGTGCCAGTTCCCTCTGCGGCTCCAGTAGGGTTCTGAGCTTCTGCAGCCAGTCCCAAAAGCGCCCCGCTTCTATTCCTTCTGTGGTCGCAAGCTCCAATAGCTGCAGCAGCAGTGGCAGCAGCACCAGAAACTTCGCGTTGGTACCGTCAACTAGAAGGTGCAGCAGCGGCTGCCGGACCGAAAAGAATAGAGGCACGAGCAGCAGGAGAGCAAACAGCTGCTTGCTCCCCAATTCCAATTGCAGTCAAGACTTCACGGGCTGCAGCAGCATTAGCAGATGCCCCAGCAGCAGCCGAAGCAGCAGCCGAAACATAAAAAGGGTGCATGCTCCACAGGTTCATGCAACAGGAGCACCAACAGCAGCAGCACGCATCTGTGGGCAACAGTCAATTACAGCAGAGGTGGGTCATGGCAGTAGAAGCTGCTGCTACAAGCACAGCAACTGCTGCTGCTGCAGCAGCAGCTACTGCAGCGGCGGCAGCAGCAGACGTAGTTGCAGCGATGCCGCTTCGCGCTGCCACGATGAGGGATTCATGCGTCGCAGCTCGAGCTGGCCTAGATCACACGGCGGAACTTCAGCTGCTGCTCCTGCAAGGGTTGCTGCTGGTGCAGCAGCAGCGTCAAGAGGCTCACTTACGAATGCAGCAGCAACTTGTACGGCTGCAGTGTCTTCAGCGGTGGCAGCAGATGCACTCGGGGCGCCTTCACGAACTCAAGAACCTGTCGAAAAGCCAAACCGCCGCTCACCTGCTGTAATTCGTTGCCGAGTCCGTGGCGTCTGCTCCTGCGGTGGCGGAAGCAGCATCAGCAGCAGTAATTGCTGCAGAGAAACCCCAAGCGACCCACAGCGCCGTTGCAAGTGCAGCTACACCCCGAGCTTCGATGTGGCGGTCACGCGCAAAGGCAAGCCGAAGGTCCTTCCCGTCCTGGAGACATCACCAACATCAGTGGCAGCAGCAGATCCAGCAGCAACAGCAGGGAGCCCAAACAAATCGACAGGAACGGAGACAGGGGATGCAGGAGAAAGGCCAGCAACACCAGATTCAGGACCAGAAAGTCATGATGAAAGCTGCGGTAACATCTCGTGGCTACCGCCAGAGGTGCCTCCTGCAGCAGAGCTGTTCTGCTTCCCTCACGGGACGGCGAAAATGCTGCCTCTCAGTAGCGGCTGCCTCTGTACCCTTCTCAAGAAGCCTCCGCAGCAGAAGGAACAGCAGCAAGAAGACGTTGCAGCACGGTCATGTACATCTCCTTGGCAATCGTACTTGCCACATGCTTTGAGGAAGCTGCTGTCTGCAGGTGTGTGCAAACCAGCAGCAGCGACACCAGCAACTTCCCCATCCATCTTGGAGGCACCGCCGGAAGCATCCCCTCAAATGTTTCCAGAGCCAGCAGCAACATTTGCGGCCGCAGCACCAGCAGCAGCACCAGCGGCAGCGCCAGCAGCAGCACCAACATCATCACTAACAGGAGCGCCAGAGGCACCAGCAGCAACGCGGGCTCCACCATGCATTTGCCAGTGGGGTGGCTGCGCGTGCGCTTCTTTGCTGAGAGTTCATTCTCCCTCATCTTTCGTTTTCGTCCTGACAGATATTCAGGGCCGGAGACTCTATGGGCACTGTCTTCGCTTCTTCGAGCTTGTTAGCTTCCGGGTGCCCACTAGCCGCAGCAACACGGTCAGCAACCGCACAAGTCCAACCATTTCTGCAGAGGGAGACACTGCGACAGATGAAGTGGCGTCAGGCAGGGAACAAGAAACAGGCAAGATAGATCAGGAGGAACAGGCTGCAGGCACAGCAGAGGCAGCATCTGACCGCTGCCGCAGTGAGCCGCCCCTGGCTTATGTGGAAAGGGCGTTCTGTGTTTTGTCTGAGCTCCCTTTTTTCGGGGTTTTCCATGAGTGGTTGTGGAGTACGTACACCTCATACGCTGCTCTCTGTCAGGCCACTGCATGCAGCTCCAGCGGTCACATCGTACTGCAAAAGCAGCAGCAACTGCAGCAACGAGTGTTACTCCCCTCACCACTGTTATATCTGCAGCAACAAGCCACAAGGCTGGTGGAGGAGACGCCAGCTCCAGTAGCAGCCCGCATATGGGAGGTGTTCCCGCTCCAACAGGTTCAAATGCGCTGTGAAAGCAGCAGCAGTAGCAAGTGCGATTTCAGTTCCGATGAGAGCAGCAACAGCTCCAGCAACATCTGTAGCACCAACAAGCTCCAAGTTTCCGTTTCCATAGAATGCACGCGCTCCCTACACTTCGCGCTGCCGCCGCCGGGAAGCTTGCCGCTGTTGCAGGTGAGCCTCCACTACTGCACCGGCTTGTGGAGCTCCTCATGCATCCGTTGCAACAATACTTGATGCAGGTGTTGGTGCTGCAGTGTTTGTTGCGGCATGGGTTGCTGCTTCGTTGGAAGGAATGATAGTTATGGTATATTTTGAGTTGAGCTTTGTGCTGCAGCTACCTCTGGTGAATCTTCTGAAGACCTATCCCCTGGAGTTGGTGTTACTGTTGTTCTTGCTGCTGCTGTGCGAAAAGCAGATCGTGCTGCTCTCTTCGTCTGTGAACCGCCTAAGCCTGCTGCCTTGTGCTCTCACGGGTCAGCTGCACCAGGCGTATTTCTAACAGTAGCAGCAGGGAGCGTAGAAAGTGTGTGGCGTGAGGCATTCGTTCTGCTGTAAAGCCAAGAAACACTGGCGGGTCTTGCTGATGCCCCAGCGGTGTCAGTAGAGGTCTCAATAGCGAAAATAGCGGCAACGGAATTGTGGCAACTGTCCAGGCAGAATCCTTAGTGTGCTGCCTCTAGACGCATCTGCAAGGGGATGCATACTGCGCTGCTTTTGCTTCTTTTGTGTCGGGGTGTATGTGCAGCTCTGATGTACCCCCTACAGTACTCCCAGGTATTCGTCCCGTTGCTTCCGGCCTCGCTCGCGCATTTCGTATCGATGCCACTTCCCTTCTGCGTCGGTTTCTTGACGCCGCCGCAGCAGCGGCAGCAGCAGGGGATTCCAGTCGAACAACAGCCACAAGGGAAGAACAGTAGCATCAGCAGCAGCCACAGGAAACGCGGCGGCATCCCCAGAGGAAGGGCAGCCCCTCCCGCAGTCTACGTGTGCACTGCTCCTGATTTTGCCGCAGCAGCAACAACTGCAGCAGTAGCACCAGCAGGAACAGTCTCAAGCAGCAGCAGCAGCAACACCCACAATAACTGCACGAACACCATTTCTGGCAATATGCTGTACGCCATTAACCTATTCTCTCACGCTTTGGACACTTTCCCTCTCGGTTAGTTCAACCAACTTCGCTGTTTCTGCCGCAGCTGTCGTGGTCGCCGTTGCTGCACTTTCAGCACAAACAGCTGAAGCACCGGCTGCTGCAGTTTCAGGTGTTGCTGATAAAACGCATGCAGATGTTGCTGCTGCTGCTACGTGCCTTGATTGAGCAGCTCGGGGCGATGCCAGCAGTCAGTCCTCGAAGGCAATCTTCTTGGGTGTTGTTTTTCCTGTGGCGTTGCTGCTGCTGTAGGGGTTTATCTTGTAGACTTGGACAGCTGCTCTTTCTCTCTGTCGCATGTTGCCCTTGCGGCGGCAGCTGGGGACCCACAGCAGCGCGATTCCCTGGACCCTTTAGCAGTAGCGGCGGCGAAAGCAGCAGCAGCCGAAGCGGGGGCAGCAGCAGCAGCGCCTGGTACGGTTGCTTGGGGATTGCCTCCTCTGCCAGATATGATGCTAGGGAAGCTTGTTGCGAGCCTTGTGCCACTGCTGTGCAAAGATGAAATTGAGGCCGCTGCAGCGGCAGCTGCAGCGGCAGCAATCGTAGATGGGAACCTGACCAGCCAGCAGCGGAAGATGCTGCAGCGCCACCAGCAGAAGCAGCACAAGAAGCGGCGGCAACAGCAGCAGCAGCAGATCCCTTCATTTCTCCCCTCTAACTGGCTCGTGCTGCGGGAGGATGTAACTTGTGCTATCACAGAAGAGGCAGCCGCGTACAGTGCGCGGCTTGCTGCTGCTGCTGCTGCTGAACTAGGCAGTCTCAGCAACAAAACTGTAGGAGGCACAACACTGCAGCCTCAGCAAGGCGTGGCCAGGGGTGACCCTCTGCAGCTGCTGCACACAAGCAGCCGAAGTCAGCAGCAACAGCAGCAGTTCCTTAGCCCGCAAGCATGTGGCCAGAGCAGCACCAGCTTCGGTGGCGCTGCAGCATCAGGCGCCACAGGGGCAGCAACTGCTGGGAGCAGCAGGAGCGGCAACACCAATGCTAGTGTGAGAGCGGGACCCAACCGTTCTCATAGTGGGGCCCTTCTGTCTGTCTTTCGCTTCTTGAACCTCTTGCCTCCTGGCAAGACAGACCAGCAGCAAGTCCAGCAACGAGAGCTGCAGCATCTACCGCAGCCTGCAAAGCTCCAACTCCAGCAGCAGCAGCAGCATAGGAGAGACAATTGGCTATGGCGGCTGTGGGGGCAACGCTCTTCAGCTTCCGGAGCAGACATGACAGACGCAGCGGCAGCAGCTTCAGCAGCAGCAGCAGCTTCAGCTGCGGCAACTGTCGCTGCTGCCGCGGGTGCTACCGTTGGTGCTGCAGAGACACCACCATCGCTCCGTGGGGCGCAGCCTGCACATGTCCGCTACTCGTCCGTTCCCGTCGGAGCTCACGCTGCAGCTGCCGCTGCTGGTGCTTCGTCGTGGATGCGGGAGAAGCAACAGCAGCAGCGACAGCAGCAGCAGCAACAGGAACAAGAAGAGGAGCACCAACGGCAGCAAAATGCGGAGCATCCGCCGCCCGAGAAGCCCGAACTCCCGTCGCCTTCTCCTGATTTGTCCGTCTCACCTACACAAGCAGCAGAAACAAGCGGAGCAGAGTGTTTAGGTGCTGTTGCAGCGTCTAAAGCTTACTACTGTCAACAGCAGCAGCCGGCGCTGCAGGAGCAGGTACAGGAGCAGTTGTCACTGCTGGAGCAAGTGCAACCGCAGTTATCCACGAGCACAGGCAACCGCGGAAGGAAAGGGATGTCACTGTTGTTCCAGCGGCAATGCCGAAGCAGCAGCGAGGTTTTTGAACGCAGTAGAACGTGGGTCAAAGCAAAGAGACCCTCTGCAGCAGCATCAAGGGGTATTACTCCGGCGCCCACAGAAGCAGCAGCAGCAGCGGCGGAAGCAGCAGCAGTCTCAAGGGGTGGTGACAGAGACGGGTCGTGGGGCCTAGGCAATGCGATTTCTTCAGCTCCAGCTACCTTTGTTGCTCCCGCAGGAGGGCAGGACGGAGCTGCTGCTGTTGCTGCTGCAGCAACGGAACCTAGCACTAACTTGCTGCCTGTTTGGCGCGAGTTTTCTGGCGTTTCGTTTGAGTCTTCTGAAGAGGGAGACGCTTTGAACTTACCTGTTGTTTACCCAAGCAGTCTGGACGCAGCGCTTCCCACTGCTTCTGCTGCTGCTGATGCACCCTGCAGCGGCAACGTTGGAGGCCAAAGCGGTGCAGAGGGCGAGTTTATTTGTGAGGCTGACGCTGCAGAGGAAGCAGCAAAGGCAGCAGAAGCCGAAGCAGTGAAGGCAGCAGCAGCAGCAGCTGCTGCTGCTGCTGCTTCTCGTATGACTGCCTTGCAGCAGGCAAGCACTGTGTGTGGACAGACCCACATTGATCCTCTAGATGGGGCAGAAAACCCTCTTTTCGTCTTGCGTGAGTGGAGCTCTACTTTGGCCGTTGGCGGTTGCTGCCAGCAGCAGCCAGAGGAGGTACAGCAGCAACATATGCAGCAGAAGCAGGCGAATACAGTAGCTGATGCAATACTTCGGGAGGTCTTTCTTCGGTTCTTTGTTGACTTGCTGCGGGGCTGCACCATTATCACCAGATCGCGGTATGACGGTTCCCAGGGGTATCTTTTCCGGGGCCCCTTAAGAGGCAAGGAGACCCCTGGAAACGGCGGGAGGCTGAGAGGGCAGGGAGCTTCAACGGATGGTGGCCCCTTGCTGCAAGAAATCTGCAGCACCCAAGCATTTGCGAGCTTTTTGCAGGTACAAGATGAAGCACGAGCTGTAGAATTTGCTAGCAGCTCTTCAGAAAGGGTTGGCCCGCTCCTGACTGGTACAGATACACCACAGGAAGAACCAGTTTCCCTCTCCCGAGATCCGAATGCAAGAGCCGTCAGTCCCCGCTCGCTGCGGGCAGCCAGGAAAGCAGCGGCTACTGCCTCTCTCTACTGCAAACCATTCTGGGTCTTGGAAGCCGAAGGCAACCGCCACAGGACCAACAGCAGCAGCAGCTGCAGCAGCGGCGTCCACCTCGCAGCAACACCAGGGCCCCCTGGTGCAGCAGGAAAAGCAGATGCTCTTCTGCAACACGAGCGCCAGACTGCTGGCAGTATCGCTTCCCAGCAACAACGGGGGTCATGCGTCCCTTGGGGCGTCAAGTATACTGTTCCAGTCAGGCCCTACGCTGCAACTGTCACTGCTGTCTGCAACAGCAACAGCAGCAACACTCACCGCGTCAGAGGCGAAGATATGGCCATACTGCTGCGGCCTAGATGGCCCCTTTCTTGGCCGTCTGCTTCCTTAAGGACTGCAAGGAAGAACGTCTCATCCAAATATGCCCAGTGCTCCAGAATAAGCAAGAGCACCAGCAGCAACCACAGCGCCAGGAACAGTGACAGTGAATGCAATGCGTAAGGGGCGAACCCCATTGCTTCCAATGGGTCTGCACTATCCCATCTTGCTTCATGGTGCAACAGAAATAACGACAGCAGCGGCATGTGGCGTTTGCGGTTGTGGGTATTCAGGACCTGGGGGCCCCTGCAGTAGTCGCTATTCATTCGGTGCTACCTGTTTGTTAAACAGCAACCGCCACTGTAGCAGGAATCGCAGTAGTATCGACAGCAGTAGCAGCAGAGGGGTAGTAGAAGCAACAGCCGTAGATATTGCATTTCGCGACACATTTTTCAGTTCCATACGAGGAAATAACCCTGATGAAATTTTCCTTCGGCGACTGCCTCTCTTGCGTTACAGTCAAGTTTACAAAAGAGCCTGGAGTGTTAGTTCCCTGCTGTTTTTGTTTCTGCGCCTGAGGACAATCACCTACTAAGAATGCTCATTGAAGTGTGGATATGTGAAATGCGCTCCTTTATTGTTGCTATTGGTTGCATGTACGCGCATTTGTATTGTCAATTTCCCCCGTATGCGTATCGTACACATGCATACGTTGTACGAATGAATGCATTACATTTCTACAGCACGCCCAGTGTACATCTGTTTTGTATGGATAATAGGAAAAGAGACTGCTTCCTCCGACGCCGGAAATGCAAGCCAAGGGTATCCCTGTGCGTTATGATTCCCGCGCATATGCTTGTTGTGTAGTATGTGGTTGATTATCGTATAGGTATTGTCTGCATTTCGCTAGACCTGTGCATACGCTAGCAGGTAACGCAGTGCAAGAACACATCAGCAGAATATGGCCGGCTGAACACGAACCAAAAAAGCAGCTACGTGCCACAGAATGTGAGCGTCCAGTTCACCGCAGTATATCCACCCTCCTTTGAAACGGAAGCACGCGAATGTCTCGACGACGAGGGTTTCGATCCCTCTACCTCTCTAATGCTAAGAGAGCGCTCTACCATTTGATCTAGACGTCCCTTAGGGAGCGTCTCTTTCCTCATTCTGCAATGCAGCTGGCCTTGCTGGATATCACCACACTGCAGCAAAACCTGAGGACTCAGAACATGAATGTTGCAGCATTCTTCACAAGCGCTGCTCCTCTACCTTCCCGCAGCTCAGGTGCGTTCCGAGAAATGTTCGCGCTTGAATACTAGGGCATACGCAGACGCGTCTGCTGACCTAGCAGTTGAAGACGGACTTTGCCAAAGGCCCACTCCCAGTTGCACACCGTACGGGGCCATCGGTGGCATTCCTCATTTGTTCACCTCTATACTAAAAGGTCCCCAGTACAATTCTGCTGCGATAAATACTAGCTTTGGTTTCGATGCGGCGACACTGGCGGAAGATGAGCAGCTAAAAGAAGCCTAACTCACAACCTACCGCAAGACGTGATAGAAACAACGCACCGCCTGCGAAAAGCATGTGCCTCGGCTAAACAAGTAACCTTGGTGAATCTGTAGATTTCATTTTTTGCTAAAACGAGCACTCAAGAGCATCAGTTCTTTTCGGTCGCTGAAGTTGTAGCTCCGGCAGCAGCGCAAGTTGCTGCTGCTGTCGTTGCGCAAAGTAGCAGATGAGCTGCCTGCAGTGTTTCCATGTTGGGCGTAGTCATTCTTCTCTAGGTCTCTAAATAGGCCCCCTTTTCGATGCTCCTTTTAACAGTAAGGTCTGTAATACCTAGAGGAAGAGCAGACAGAAAAAGAAGCAGCTCAGGGGAGCTCCCCTCATCGCAACACTTGGTTCTGCCACGGGAGCGGCAGCAGTAGCATCAAGATAGGCGGGAGGGGGGAGGAGGGGCCGCAGTAGTAGCCCCTACATCGTTCGCCTTTTTTTGTTACACTTATTTGAACTCACAAAGGGTCTCTTTCTTTACAGCTTCTCTCGCCTGGGCTTCTAGCTCGCCATCCGTTAGTCCATCCACGGTCGTCGTTCCGGCTGTCTGCGGCGTTTCCGTTTCATATTGGCACCTCTCCCCCTTTTTCTCATATAATTTGAGCTGTTATTATTATAATATACCTCCAGCCTCCCATCTGTCTTTGCTCGCTCCGGGCGTGCCACCGGGCAGTTCCTGGGGCCCCTTCGCCAGCAGGGGCCCCGTTCCATTGCCGGGACGCTTTCAGTGCAAATCGGCAATTGCAAAGAGTAGCCAAAGAGGGAGAGCAACCCTGAAGCTGCTTCATTGCCCCCCGTTGCCCAAGGCTCTACCGGAAGGCAGTGGTCCTGAGGCCAGGCAGCTGGAGTTTCAAAGCAGTATCGCCAGCAGCACAAAAAGCAGCAGTCTTTGTGGCTGGAGAGACAACAGCAACAGTCCGAGGCGATACAGGCAGAGGTAACAGCGACTAATTGAGGAGCTCCTTCATCGACAGCTACAGCAGGCTGCTGCGGCCGAATGAACGTGTGCTGCTGGGACCCCGCCTCGCCTGCAACAGCCGCAGCAGTATACCACATATAATTACAAGCAGGAGGAGAAAAGGGACGAGCAGTAGCTGCTGAAAATGGGGTTCAGTTCCGCGTCCGCGGCTGAGATGGGCCTCAGCAAGACCGAGTATGAAGACGCGGTCAATCTTGAAAAGCTCTACTTTCTTGCCAACAGCCACGATCAGTGCGCACTATGCGGCAGAGGGGTAATCTGCTGCTGTTGGTGCTGCTCTTTTGCTGCTGCTGTTGCGGCCAGTGCTTTGGTGCTGATGCTGCTGTTGTGTTTCGACAGGTGCTTGACGTCGTTGCGCTGGCTCGCTTTGCGCCTGTCGGCTTTGTCGCTTTGATGGTATTTGGTGCAATATCTCTTCGGAAGGCGAGGGTTTGTGGAGTTTCTGCTTTTTGCGATGCTGAGCAGGGCGTGAGCTCTGTGGACCTGCAGCGTTATGAGTTTCTATGCAACGGCTGCAGCGCGGGAAAGGCCTCCGCCAAGAAAATTGGGACGGACCGCTTCACTGCGTTCGAAGTGCAGAAATTGCTCAACAAGTTTGGGTGAGAGGCACGGAGATACCGCTCGAGGTGCTGCTTGCGTTTGTGTATTTCTGTCTGCTGGCGCCGCGCGTACAACGGAGGGTTTCGGCTTTTGCCTGTTGAATGGCAGTCAGGGTGTCCGCTTGGTTGTTGCATTTAGTGCAGAGATTCCTACTTTAAAATATAATATATTGAGGTGTGGATGTGGGGCTTTGCGCAGCGGCAACAGCACCAGCAGCACGCGGGACAGCGGCAGCAGCCGCGCCCCCCGAAGCTCGTCGTCCCGAGCTCCGGAGAGGAGAAGGCGCCACGGTAGAGGACACTCGAGGAGGAGAGACTCACCTTCCCCCTCCAGTGAATCCCCGGACTCTAGCGATGTAGGCTATAGCTACGCAGCATGTGCTGCTGCTCCTCTCGTTGCAGCAGCTCCTATAGCTGGTGCGGCTGCTGCTATCTTTGCTTCTTTGGAGGCAAAGTATGCATGTGCAGCATCAGAGCACACACTGTGCATCTCCCCCTCCCGTTGTCATCTGTATGCTCGGGCTCAAATGCACACTCTTCAGACGAGCACACTGGCACATAGAAACACAAACACAGACACACACTAAGACACGCAAAACACACACACACACACACACACACACACACACACACACACACACACACACACACACACACAAGCACAAACGCAAACACGCACAAACACAAACAAGCAAACAAACGGTGGGCTGTGGAGGTTGTAGAGAGTTGTCTGGACCTACATATTACATGTAACGCTGTCTGTGCTTATCCATATCGACTCCACATGTTCCTGCTTTCGAGAGATGCACACACTGAGGGCACTGGCTGCTGGGCCCTCTGCGTTTTGTTTGACTGTGTCAGGACTCTCCTCCAAGGTCTTCTTGGGCCTCGTCGAGATCCCGCGGAAATCGTGGAGACAAAAGCAGCAGCAGGCGCAAAGGCGCCCCTCAGGAGGACTTCGTTGCGACCGGCTGGCCACAGCCCAGTAGCAACGTGTGGACGGGGGCTCCGGACACCAGGGCCCATCAGGGGGGCCTCCACCAAACCACGCTCCCTGGTATGGGGGGCCTTGCAGGTATGGGTCTGGCTGCCGTGCCACACGCGCAGCAGCAACAACCGCAGCAGCAACAGCCGAACACTATGTGGAGGCAGGGACAAACCCCGCAAGGCCTCCTGACCCCCAACATGCAGCAAATGCAAATGCCCCAGCAAGGAGCCACAGTTGGCTCTTTCATAGACACCTCCCAGCAACAGTGGAGAGCCTGTGGGGGGCCACAGCCGCAGCAGCATATGCAGCAGCTACACTCGTTGCCACAGATGCAGCAGTCCCTGCAGCAGCCCAGTAATTCCTTGTTTGGGATGCAGCCGCAGCAGCCGCAGCAGCAACCGTTCGGAATGGGAGGTTCCATGGGCCGTCCTCCGCAGATGATGATGCAGCAGCAGCAGCCACAGCCGAACCTAGTGCTACAGCAGCACCAGCAGCCAAGCCCATTGATGCAGATGCAGCAGGTGCAGCAGGCACAGCAGCAGCGCAACCCCTTCGCCAGCATGCGTGGTCCCCAGCAACCAGCTGCAAGGCCTTCGAACCCATTTGCCTCACTGCAGGGGTCTCACTATGGAGGGAGCCCTTTTCAGCAACAGCCGCAGCTGCAGCAGCCGCTGCAGCAGACAGTGGGCATACAGCAGGCGTACCGTCCCCCAGGAGTACAGCAGCAGACGTCACCGTTTGGGGCTCCTATGGGGGCCCCAAGTGGTGGGGTCCCCATGGGGGGAGGCCCTCTGAGCACTCCGGCGAGAGCTCCCGTTGCTTCGACGAATCCCTTTGCCTCGATGAGCCAAGCCAAGTGGGCCTTAGTTTAGACCGTGTAAAACAGTCGGCTCCGTGTTCCCTTTCGAGTAAAGCTTGTGCCTGCAAGCTTCCACTGTCCGTCAGCCTCTCGCGTCCGTGCTGCTGTGGCGCTGTGGCGTATTGCCCCCCTCCTGTATGTTCACGTCTCCGTGCCCCGGGTTGGAATCTGGAGTTGCATGCTTTGGGGGTTCGGCGTGGCTGTACTTCGCATTCGTTTTGCTCTTGATGAACTGATCCCTGTCATGCGGAGCATGCTTACGTTGTGAAACTTGTGTTGCTATTTAAATGATGCTGCCTCTTCTGTCCCACTCGTCCTTACCATGCCATTCACTGCATGCATCTTTCGTGTGTGTGGCGCAGCGGATGGGCAGGGACTGGGGGCCCATCCTTCACTGCAAATACGTTCAACTCAACAATCTGGTGAGGGCCCCCTTCAAGGGTGAGGCCCCTTAGGCGTAGCTGCGCACCTGCCACTATAGCAGATGAGGTGGCGCTCCAACAGATGCTACTGCGTCTGCAACAACAGCAGTTTTTGCAGTATGTGCAGCTGCTGCAGAAGGAGCTGTGCTGCAGACAAACTATATTGCACAAACTGGGGTTTAGCAAACTAAATGCGAGAGCCTTTCCGTTCTTTTTTGGGGCGGTATGTAGGAACCTGCAGCTCGGAATCAGTTGCTGCTGCGTAGACTGAAGCAGCAGCGAGCGACAGCAGCAATGCTGCCACAGAATTTGGACCAGTTTCTTGCACCAGCATAACCACTCCATGTATTTATCCGCTTGCTTCGCTATCCGATTTTACAAGAGGCGCGTCACCATGCGCAAGGGGAAGTTTCCAGAAGCGAACATGATCCCTTCAAGAGGGCCGGTTTTGGGGCTGCTGTTGCTGCAGGTGCTGGCGGGTACTCCCCTGATTGTCAGGGGAGTACTCCCCACATCCGATACTATCAGAGGCACATCAGCACGAGCAAGGTGCCGCCCCGGTCTACCCGTGGGTACTAAGGGTTAGATGGACACGGGTGAAGGCGATGTAGCAAACAAGAGCTCGGCACTCGGTTGCAGCAGCAGCTGCAGCAGCTACTGCAGTAGTAGCGCAGCACGCAGGATCGGGGGGAGCAATGCATGGGAGTCAGTACGCTCTGAAGTTGTTGGTCTCCTGTCTTCTTCAGTGGAACGCTGGCATCTGTAGCTTTCATAAACCTTAGTATTATGAGGTCGTTGCTACAGGGGAGTACAACTTAGGCCATTTTAGTTGTTGGCCTTACGGTGGTGACTGGGCCTACACAGACAGTGATGCAGCTGCTGCTGAGCAGGGCCGGCGCATTCCTCAAGTCGCTGCCCTAGTGCACTGCAGTCCCTGTCAACTCCAGCTGATATTCTCCCGTGACTGCCTGCAGCAGAGGCAACAACAGACACAATTGGCAGCAGCTGCAGTAGCAGAAGGAACATACAGAGTATCAGTAGCAGGCGGGCAGTGGTCCCCTGACACAGTGGGGCGGGAAAAAACACCGGCGGTGTTGCATGCAGGAGCAGCAGTGACAGCAACAGTAGTAGCAGTATTAACAACAGCAGCAGGGTTGGCATACTTCTAGCGGATCTCCAAAGGGCCAAATTAGCGAGGAGGCAGAAGGGACACCCGCTGCTGTATGCAGAAAGTCATCTTTCTTGCAGCAGGGGCAGCCACGTACGGGCCCTCCCATAAGTGTCGACATTTCCCCCTCCACCCACGAGAGGACAGTGATACTTCTGAGGAGCGACTGCTGCAATGCAGGTGCATCCCCAGCTGCTGCTGTGGGCTGGTCACCCGCGCTGCTGCTGTCCATACGCTTCAACTCCTCGGGAAGATGTAGGCCGGCAGCAACTGCCTCCTGTAGCAGCATCTCCGCAGCTACAGAAAGAGGGTCCCCGGAAGGCCCCACCGTTGGCTGGGCCCCCTGACGGATCAGCAAGTCTACGAGCTGGGGAGATCCGGCAGCAATTGCTGCGTGCAGCGGAGATGGTGTAGTGCTGCTGCTGGTGCCGTTGCAGTTTACTTCTGCACCTAACGCCAGAAGCTTTGTCGTGGCGAGTAAGTCACCCTCCTGGCAGGCCTGGAGAGAAAGGCAGAGGCATCGCACAGCTGGGGCGCTGGCAAAGAGGGAAGAGTTGCAAGCAGAAAAGTGTTGGTGCCTGCCTACACACTGGACTATGCTCTGGCCCGCTCATTGTAGCTCTCTCTCTACCTCCAATGGTGAGGAGAGACAGCCGACAGCTCAGCAGCTCGCCTTCCCCATCGAGAGTGAAGAACACACAAAAGTACAGAACAGCATTCATCGCAAGCTGCCAGCTCCTAGACGAATACAAGTATACATATGTGAGCCTCCGTTAATACCCTCGCGAACCTGACAAAGAAGAAACGCCATTTCTTCTGCCTGTTGGACATGAGAAAGACGGTAGCACAGAGGCATCGCATGCTGTACTGTCTGGGGGGCCTCAAGGGCCCCTTGGAGACCCCTGCGAAAAAGCTTTCTTGCTGAAAGTCTGGCAAAGGCGACGCACACACACAACAGCTATGGGAGGGAGACAGTAAGCGTACTTAGAGACAGTCAGTCACACAGGAACCCGGCAGGTGGCGGACAGGGACTGATCCCTGGTGGGGAGTAGGGCCACGCCACAAGAATGCAGGTGACAGGCTGCAAGCGCAAGCCCTATGGAGTAACGAATACGAAGGGGGAGGCGGGGGTAAGCAGCAAGCAGATAGGCCAAGGGCCAAGCAAGAAACAAGCAGGCACAAACCCTCGCAGTGTCAGGAGAGCGTCAATCGCCCACCTCTGCGCAGTGAGACAAATGAACAACAGAAAGAGACACAGATGAGGAGTACAATTGACGGAAGGGACCACAAACCATTCGGGAGCGGAACAGATCCTCCCAACACTAAAAACACAGTGGCAGGCCAACCCGCAGCCATACACAGGGACGCAGACAAAAACGTCCACTCCTGCCTACCTGGCGACATCAGTAGCATGGAAACGTTCAAGAGCCCGCATACACTCTGAGGTGTCTGTATGCCTTCGCATGCGCAACAGGAGAACATCCCGAGAGGGCCCGACAAGCTCCGCGGCCTCGCACAGCAGCAGACGGCAGCAAAGCACAGGATGCTGGAGCGCCTTGTATAGGCTTAGCAGCAGCTCTGGGAAGTGTTTTCTGTGACAGAAAACGCAAAGAAAAGGAGGAAGAAATGGAGAGAAGTGCGCACACACTCCAGCAATTGCCATTGGTTGCTGTAACGGCCAAACGCAAGCTGCCGGGCAGACAGAGAGAAAAACGCAGACGCACACTGAGAGCACGTCGTGTGAGGCCGGCTCAACAGGCAGACAGCTCCCCTAAGCAACAAGTAAGGGGCTTACGTGGGCTCTATCAGCAGCAAAGTGCCGCCCACAGGCAACGCGCATGCGGCGGAGTGAAGCACGTGAAGGAGCGCTTCGTCACAGGGACATCGGGTGTCTGTGTTGTCTGTAGTACTCCGAGCTATGATGTCGTCGAGCCCGGCGACCAGCAAAATGAATCGTGACTGCAGCAAAGGCAGCTCCTCGCTTAGCATGCGGCAGTCATGACGCAGCAATATGCAGCTTCCCACGCCCTCGTGCGCACAGGTCGCCGTTGTTGCTCGAAGTCCTGCTGCAAACGTCCCTACAGGTGTTTCTGCGCCAGGTCCTCCTGCACCGTTGCTCGGCGGCTTCCCTGTGAAGAGTTGCCGCCTGCAAGCCTCCCGGGCCAGGTGCAACGCCCGCTGTGAGGCGTCGATGCCCACGTAGGCGGCAACCGCGCCACTCTGAAGCAGTCTCACCTGTAGTGGCGATAGCAAAGCAGCAGCACAGCCTACTGTAGCCTCGTCAACCGCCTCTACCAACTAGCTGAAGCTGTATGAGAGTGAACAGCAGGACAGACAGAGGAACAAAGACTTACGTGGGTTGGACGAGAGCCACACATCAATTCTAAGAGGGTGTGGGATAGGGGAGCAAGCGGCCGTGCAACACGCCGTCGCCGCTGCAGTTTCTTTTGCTTCTGGTGCTGCTGCTGCTGCGTTAGTTCACTGGAAGGTTCATGAGTCGCTAAAGAAGCAGCATGCGCGTCTTCTAGCAGCACCTGAGCTGCTGCATCCGCTGCGCGTAGCTTCAAGATGGGCTTCAGCACCCTCTTCAAAGAGCGGGTGGAAATGAAGTATGCGACACGGCCCCTGGCGTGCACCAAATCCCAGTACTGTGCTGTCCGGGTCATATCTTCTACCTGAGGGATGCAGATAATCGCAGGAATACCCGCCTTGATTCTGCTGCTGGAGTTCGCAGCGGTCTGTGGCTGTGCTATGCCTCTGCCTGTCCGCTTGAGATTCCTACTCTGAACATAGTACTTTGAGCAACTTAATGAGGTACAGGCATGGCAAAATGAATCTTCACGGGGCGCACACGGGTTTTGCGCGTGGCGGGGCTACTGTCCGGAGATGAATCCATGGCTCTAAGATGTGAAGGGAACTGTCCGAAGGTGGATCTAGAGTTAAACTGTCCGAAAGCCTCCTTTGGAGAGTGCTGCCGGAGTGGGTGTAGTTATACTGGGAACTTCATGGTTGCATACGCTCCTCTCGAGGTCCGCCAATGTTGTGGCGATGGGATGAGATGGGCCTAGCCAAGGTGCAAGAACCACATTATTGCATCAAATGGGCAAATTTTACACAGGCATCCGAGCAGGTACTTGCGACGGTGGTGCGAAGGTAAACACGACGAAAGGCCGGATGTAGAGGAGCCAGGAGATGGAGTGGCGGGCTCGTGGCTGCATTTGCTCTTCCGTAGACGCAAAGTATCGACTACACATGCTGAATGAATTAACCCTCTCCACTCACTACGGGTGCGCTTGGGGCACGTGGCTCCCGAAGCTTCGAATGTGCAACACCCTAGGTCCCTCCCGATGGCCAAAAGCTAAAAGTCGCCTGATGAGGAAACGAGGAGCGTTCCTGTAGAGTTCAAAAAAGGTGTTATGACGTGCTTAGTGCATAAAATTGAAAAATATGCTGAGGCAGTGGAATTTCCGTGTGTGATTGCACCTGCAACTTAGCCCTGGGGATCGGGTCGGTCATGAGACGCTGCCATTTTTCCACACTGCACGCTGGGTATCATCGAGAGTTTTCCCTGCACCACAAATTCGTGTAGAGTCTTTTTTTCAGTTTTCAGTGTGTCCTGTTGTCTATTTCAGCGGGTCATTTGTGAGACTCCGCCATAGGTTGCTTCTGTCACGTCGAAACAACGAGATGAGGCTTGTCGGCCGAAGGCTTAGCAAGGAAACATCCATTTTAGTGCTGGAAGCCTGAAGCACAGTTAGACCTCCTACAGAGAGGTCGTAGTACAGCGTTTTAATGAACCATTGACGGCTGGGCCTTGTGATGCATGAGTTTTCCTCATCATTACCCCAAGTTTGCATCATGTGGATATGTACGGTGGGTGGCAAGCTCCACATGCCATCAACTCATTCAGTTGTCTTGGGATTACGACGGGAGAACATATTCGCATTGTTCTTTCGCCTATTGGGTTGTGCGCAACACTGAGGATTGAAGGACAATCTAAGTGCTCAGCAGCACACGAGCTACAGTCGCGCTGAAGGCCGAACAATAAACTGAAACCACCAGTGCCGTTGGGAATTTGATGCCGCATGTTAGCGGTGAAGAGACTTGCGTTGCTGTGAGCTAAGTTGCACGAGGTTACTGGCGAGGAAGGTAAAGTAAGATGGTGCAATCCTGCTCAGTTGGTTCTAAATTGGTTTGGTAAGATACTGCTGTCAAGCATTGGAATGTCCTCGCAAACACTGCCCTGGGTTCCGTGCAGCTGTCACGCCCTAGACTACTCAGTTTTCAGGCACGAAAGGAAAATTGCTGAAATATTAACAGCAGCATGCAGAGTTCCTTAAAAAGTTTACAGCCGCCTGAACAAGAAGGTTCATCTGTCCAGACCCCTCTTGCTGCTGCTGTTGTATGGGAGGCAACAGCAGCACGAGGTGCCTCAAACGGCCAACCGCAGCATCTGATGAACTGTAACCGTTGCTGGCTGGAGACAGTGAAATGGCCCGGAGCTCTGCGACGACGCACCGTAGCACGGCCAGCATTCTCCGCTGTAGCACGGCAAAGGGCAGGCAGCTTGCTGAGGCTTCTGTCTCGAGTAACAGTGCAGGCAACAGCAGCGCTCCAACTGCATGCTTTTCACATAGTCTGAGGATCTGCCGTAGTCCCTCGCATACAGGCGCGCAAAGGGAATCGAGGTCATCCCCAGCGCTATTCCTCCTTTTGTTGCCGTCGTGTTCCACTGGTGCCTCCGCCGACTGTGCTGCTGCCAAAGGGCTCGACGGTTGAGACGCTTCATGGCTCAGTCCCGCCGAAGCAACCGCCAGGTGGAAGCACACCTGTGGACGCAGTCTGGCTGCATGGCGCGAGACAAAGACTTCTCCTTGCTGCAGTAGCAGCCTCTGCTTGCTGCCGAGGCAGTTGCTGCTGCGCCTCACTGCATGCATAGCCGCACGCAGTAGACGTTGCTGCTCCTCCAGGGAAGGTAGTAGCAGATCTGAAGTGTCGTTACCCGCCTTAATGCATGCACAACTTTCCTGCATGGCCGCTCCAGTGGGCAAAATGGCCCCGGAAAGAGACGCTCGTGGCCCGCTTTTCAAGGCAGCAAACAAATCCTCAGAGGGACCTTCGGGTTCCTGCCCGGTCAGCAGCTCCCCACAACTCGGCCTCCCACTGCTGCCCACGAAGCAAGATAGCGTGCTGCCGCGCATATGTCGCGCGTCTTTGTAGCAGTAGGAAGAGGATCCCCCAGGCCAGTCCGCGAGCTGCTCTTCAGGAAAGGCCGTGGCACCCTGTCCTAGCCACGACAGCCACTTTGCTGCACACGAAACAGTCAAACCCCCCTGCTGCTGATTTTGCTGCTCTGGAGGAGAAGCAGCACTGGAGGGGAAGAAATCTGCCGTGAGGCCCGTGCAAACGTGCAGCCAGAGTGTCCGTCGCTGCTGAGCCCCAAATGTGAGCCTCACCTCTGCATGTTCTTGTACCCCTCCCAGTTGCCAAGGCTGTTGGTGTTGCTGCGGCACCCCTGAAGTGCGACGTTGCTGCGGCTGCATTGCACCAGCTGCTATGCCCTGTAACAGGCGAGGCATGTCAAAGACTGGCCCCTGGTGAGCGGCGGCAGCTACTGCGAGTTGTCTCTGGTGCTGCCTGTGGCGCTGAGAGTGCGCCGCATTCGCAGTGAAGCCCGTTGAGGAACTCTGCAGCACATGTTGCTTCTGTTTTTGTTGCTGCTGCTTCTGTTGTGCTGTTTGCTGCCTCTGCGCTCCCCCGCTTTGTGACGAGCTGTTTTCCGTGCAAGCGGTAATTACTGGCTGTTTGTTCTGCTGTTCCTGCTGCTGCAGCTTGTTCTGCCCAGCAGCACCAGGTGTGCCCATGAATGCACTGGTAGCAGCAGCAGCGGCTGCTGCTGACCCTGCATGAGCTGCTGCTGCGCCGTAGCTTCCCAGGCGCTCCTCTTTTGCTGCCGTTGCTTCTCCAGCAGCCGCAGAAACGCTATCAGAGCTGCTTGAAGCATCAAGCAAAGAGCCCCCTTCCTGGCTAGGGCTGCCACCGTGTCTTCTAAAAAGCTGACGTGCAGTTACTCCCACCTGCCGCCGAGACGGCGGTTGTTGCTGTTCCTGCATCGGTTGCTCCTGCCGTCCTTGCTCCTTTTGCCGCTGCTTCCAGTTAAAGGCCCATCTCTCCGTTTCATCTGCAGAAGGAAGCGGGGGTAGCACCAGTTCTTGACACGCTGCCCCATACACAGCAGCGGAACCATGCTGCAGCACGTAAAGGTCTGCTGCAACATTCTTGAACATGCGCAACTGCTGCTTGCGCATTAGCTGCTGTTCATGTATCCAGTGTCTCCCAAGCAGCTCACATTCACTCAAGTGCTGTTGCACTAGCTCCTGCAAGTCCCTTTCGCACGCCTCAAGTGCAGAAGAAGCAACAGCAGCAGCTGTTGAGTTTTTCGAATCCGTTGAATCTTGAACTGGCAGGCAACGAGCAGCAATCGCTGCCTTCAGCGCCTGCTCTTGCTTCTCCCTCAAGGCACAGGCACATTCCATTTCAATACCTTGTCTCTCTGCCAGCTGCTGCTGGGCGTCTTGCTGCTGCAACAGCAGCTGCGCGAAGGACTCCCGACACTCTTGCTGCAACTGACGCAAAAGGGCTAAGCTGCTGCTGGTGCCGCTGTTTTCGCGTTTCATTTCTGAGCTGCTGATGCGTGGTGGGGCTGCATGAAGCGCCAGCGGCTGCCTCTGCTGTTGCCGCATCCGATTTCGCTGCACATTTTGCATGCCTTCCTGTTTCGCTAGGGTGCAGCAGCAGCACCAGTAGGCTAGAGCTCTCAATGCAGCGAGACGGTCACAGATGCCTCCGCGAAGAGAGGCAGCTGCAGCAACTGCTGTCGATGAAACGGCTTTGGCACGTTCCTGTAGCGCAGGAAACCCACCAGCTAAAGCTGTAACAGCAGCGGCAGCAGAGGGGTCGGTAGCTGCAAGAGCTGCCGCTCTTGCGGAAGTGGTACAGCATAGGCCGAGATCAGCAGCGGCTGCAGCAGCAGAGACTGGCAGTGGGTCCGCCAGCCGAGAGAACCACGATGCGAGAACCCACAAAAAAGACAGCAGAAGGCAACCTTCCGGTATTATTGCACCTGCGGGAGCTGCTAGTCTCGTTGTTTTTGTGGCCTTCCCCTCTTCAGTGGTGGCAGTCAAAGCTGACACACTGCCATAAAGTGAGTCCCCGCTAGAAAGGACTTCACAGCTCAGCGGTTTCTGAGTTGGACGTTGTTGCTCCTGCTGTGCTGTTGGGATGCTGCGAGAACAGAGGCAAAGCAGCAGAGGTAGCCGGACTGGAGAGAAGAAAGCAGCGCTCTCCTCTGCAGCTAGCAGCACATGACGCAATAGTGGTGAACTGCTTGCACCTGTGTGTCGTTGCTGCCGTTGCAGCAAGTGCTGCTGCAAAACCGTATGGAAGCTCAAGGCGGAGCCTGTTTTCACATTAACTCGACAAGTGGGCGTCGCACTCTGACGAGTCCCACCTGACTCGTTTGGACCGCGTGCAGCTTCTTGTGTGCAGGAAAGTGGCTCTGATGGAGCTGTGACAGCTGCTGCTGCTTCAGCCCAGAAGAGCAGGGTCCCACTGCATAGACTGTTTGCACCAGCGTCTAAGGCGCAGTCATAAGAGGAAGCAGCAATAGGCGCTGCACAATCAGCAAGGCGTGGACGGCCAGACAGTGTTACTGGGACATGGCAATTTCCTGTCGTCTCTTCTGTTCCCAGGAGTTGCTGCTTTAGCTGCACCTGCTGTTGCTGGTGCAGCTGCACCTGCTGTTGCTGCTGCTGTCCCTGCCGCCGCTGCTCCCCCCGTTCTTGCTGCTGCTTCTGCTCCATTGATATGGCGAGCTCCTTTGGGGAAGAATCCCCCCTCGAGAAGCTAGCTGCCTATCTGCCCTTTCTCGTCGCTGGCCACCCCTCTATCCGTTCTTTGTGAAATCCGGCCGTTCGGCTGGATTATTTAATACCTCGGACTTCATACTCTAATCATTAGATGAGTGGCCGTTCCTGTTGCGGGTGCTCCAGCTACTGCAACAGTTACCATTGCTCCGCGTTTCTGTCGGCCGCGAGTCTGCCTGCCTGCCTCGTGGTTGTCTACCGAAAATAAAACTAGCCTTGGAAGTCGGCGAAAATATAGAAAATAACAATATAAAGATAAGTTAAGGTAGGAAAGACGTCAAAAAAAGTGAGGCGACGTTGGCCGCCTCTAGGGCAGAGGGGCCCCCGAGCATACCGTGGCAATACGCTGGGCCGAGCTGTTCACTTCTAGCCAAGTTGAGAGCTTCTGTGTCCCTAAACGGCACTGTTTTGACTTGAGGAAATCTCCTTATATTTGCGCTGGAATGTCGCCAGCACCTACCTAGAGCTGGTGCTTGCAAAACGAGAGTAGTACACTATTCACTACTCCGGGCCTCGACGGGGTGTTCAATATCTTCTTTAAGTGCATCACACTCTGCAGCTATACTAGTTTTTACTTATCTGCTGTATTGCCTTCTTTCTCAAAGTTGGCTGAGCACTTATCGGTGCATCTGCCGCCAATTGCAGCTTGTAGCAGGCCCTGTCAAACGTCAGTATGCGCGCTCATGCTTGTAGATATATAAGGGGGCCTGTTAGAAATGGGTGTACGCATCCATGCTAGCATATCTGCGTGTTTGTTGGGTAGTGGAAGCCAACCAAGTGTTTGGCAATTGCCGACGGTGCTAGTGCAAGTAGCGTGTCAGAAGTTATGTGTGTGCGCGTGTGTGCACTGGGCTACTGAGAGCCAAAGAAGCGGTCAGAAACTGCTTATTGTATCACTTTGTGCATCAAGAGGTGTATGAGCATGCTTGCATGTGGGTTTGCCTTGCGTCAGGTGCTGCACCCACCGAGGCACGACGCAACTGACCTCAGCGCACTTCCTCTTCTAGCAGCCCCACGCCTTTGTAACGGTATGGCCAGGACGCGTGGAGACTGAGGAACAGTTCATCTACCTGTGCGAGGGTTGCCTTTCTTAGGTATTCTCGCTGTTGTAGCTGGGCGGTCTCCAGCCAAGCTCGAAGGGCTTCCTTACTCTTGGCAGCGCCGCATGGTTGAGAGGGGCAGGCAAGAGCTTCGAACCCCACCGCCACAGCTGGGGGGCATGGTGCATAGCACTGCTATACGTGATGGCGGTTTGACTGGGGGGCAAGGACACGGTATGTCTCCTGAAATGTTTGCTAATTTTCAGCTGCTTTCCACACTAGAATATTGGAAGTTGATCAGGATCTGCCCCGGAGAAGGAGAGGTTGCCAACGGCTGGGAACTTGGTCCCATTGGAAGTCCCAAAAGCGCAAAATATCTGCCACAGATACCATTCAAGAAGAATGCCTCAGCCCTTGCCGACCATCCCCATACAGCATCTGCCGCGACGCCGGGCAGTGGAGGAATTTGTTACTTCTCTGAAACTGAAGTTGCAAGATGCACTAGAAAAGCTGCACATGTTATTTGTTTGCCCCTTACTAGAAGGGGACTCAGCACGACACTGGTGGTTATATCGGAGCAAGGTTAGTTCTTTTGCAACTTAAGGTATGCTTTCCGAAGGGCAAAGCAGTTAAATGCCCAACTCAACAAGGGAGTAAGCTATGGCAGAAACGATACTTCGTGACGTGAAATCCCAGCAGAGAGCCGCATCGCCAAGCACCAGTCTTTAGTGAACCGAAGACCAGCGGTAGGGTCGGAAGTTCCACGTGAGTGGTTCGTAGCAGGGCTGCGTCGTGGACAGAGGCACCCAGCGCCTGGCTGCCGCCGGAGAGGCAACTCAAGGGGTGGAAATGTGGGACTATACTGGATAGTGGAGTGCTTACACATCACAAAAAGAGCGCAAAACCGCCACTTCACTTCCAATGCCCTAGCTGAGAAGGGAAGACAGGGCCCTGGAAATGACAAAGGCCTACAGCTTAGGGGTATGGAGGCTGTGCTTGCCATCCCCGCCCAGAAGAAGATAAAAAGCAGCAACAGACCACCCCATGTGAGTTCAATGCTTGGCAACCTCGAGGGCCTTCCGAATGGCGCATCTGCTTCGTTTGCAACGAACGATATCAGCGAGTTTGAAAGTACAGCCGCCCAGGGAAGACCACGGAACTGAAGAAGCAGCACTTGTAGCAGCGAACGTCAGAAGAACAAATAAGGCGATCAGGCCCCCAAGCAAAGTGCGTGGCAGGCGAAATAGGTGGCAGCAGCACCCGCACACCCGCTCCGATTCAACTCCCTGCTAATTCAAGTTTGTGCTAATGGCCAGGGGTTGCCAGACCCACTTTGCGGATGGTGCTAGGTGGGTCTGACAGGTGAGGCTAAGTAAGTGTACATCCCAGGCGCTCCAAATGGTAGTTGCATCCTTTACGGTAAGAGGAGTGAAAGCAGTGCCCCAAGGAGGAAGGAGCGACAAGTTTCCTATTCAGTGCAGAGGCGCTTCCGGAAACGACGAGAAACGCCTGCACTCCGTCGTGATCTCCTTTGGAATGTAGCGGGATGGAGGGATTCGGTCCAGTTCACGCACCCGAGGAACAGCCACAGTGGGCACAGCTGAAGGAAGGGTTCTTAGAAGAATTGATAGCTACGGAAAAGCCATCTGGGTGCCCAGGCACCGGATCGAACTCACTCGAGGGGCAGCCCAAAATTTTGTTAAAAGGTGCCGGCAATTCCCCTCCTACATGTTTCCCGAGATGCAGACAAAGGGAAAGCAGAGGAGAAGGAGCATATGCGTCGCCTTCGACCAACATTTCCAATGCGTGGGGTAGACGAACCACTTGACATCGTGCAGGGGTCAGGAGTCTTCATCAATTGCCTTCGGTGAAGCGCATTTGTAGATCCCCTTACGTCCCGAAAACGGGCACTAGACGGCATTTCATACGTGCACTGGTGCACTAGAGTACAAATGCATTTCCTTTGGGCGCACGAATGCAACTCCCGAACTGCAGTGACAGCTCCATCGCGGTGTTATGGGGCCAGTCAAGTGCAGAGGAATAGGTATTTGCATGGACATGATGCTTGTATTCAGCTGCGATGTGCAGGAGCACTTGCAGTGTTACTCTACAACTGCTATGTTAGGGGCAGGTGTTCGTGGAGGCGCAGAAGCGTTCGTCTCTCTTGCAAACAATTCGCTCCCTACGGCTTCGTGCCCTTTAGTCGGGAGTCGAACCAGATCTGGCGAAGGTAGAGGCCATTCACTTCTCACGTGGCCACTGCCCCTGCACACTTTCAGATACATTCCGAAGTTGTTCGGTCGCGTAGCGGACTGCCGCAACTTCATCCAGGAGTTTGCTCCCATCGCCGCTCTCTAAAGGATCTGTTCAAGATAGCCAAGCATTGTACTTGGACAAAACTTAAGACGTACCAGCTAGCATCATTATCGGACACTTGCTATCGTCTCCAGAACTAGCGCTCCTTGATTTCGACAAACTCTGCTCCCGAACAGCCAATGCCAGTGGCGCAGCAGTTGGGGCGATACTCTGTCAGCAAGCGGTAGGCTGGAGAAAGCACCTCAGAATCGCCTACTATGCACCCCAGTTAACGAAAGAAGATCGGGACTGTCCGCTGCGCTGGAAGGAGCTCTACAATATTTGCTGGGGAGTGAGTCATCGTCCACGCTAGTTGTATGGCAAGCACATAACTGTTCACACAGATCATCAATCCCCGGCTCACCGCGCATAAAGTTTTCAAGACTTTGACAGAGAAATATTTGTTCGGAGGCTAAGGTGGCTCACGCAGTACAACTTTACAATCAAGTATGTTAACAATATCATGAAAGTGGTCGCTGTCGCACTCTCCCGACGCCCTACGGGCCAGATAGAATTTTCCGCATCTGCGCTTCTCTGCGGCGATTCCTGTGTCCTTCCGCAACTGCACTGCGCTTACTCATTATATAAGCACGCGGCTGCAATTATTTTTCAAGGTTCACAACAGAAGACGAGTGATGTACGACGCCGTGACCGAGGTTCTCTTGTGATACCAGACCAATCATGAACTCGGCAGTTTATACCTTCCAGTTTCGCTTCGGCTACACGTTTTGCGCAAAGTTCACGCTCATGATTTAGCAGGATACGCTATGTTAGGCCAGCAGTGAAGGCCCTTTTGGTGTTTCATTGCTTGCCAGCCAGCTGAGAAATCTGCTTAGGGTTTCTGGAGACCCCGCAACAATAGCCGTGGAACACTCGCATAACTACACATCTGCATAGTCTTCCGATTTCTAGACGGATCTGGGCGTGAACTTTTAAATGCCTTTCCAAGTATGTTTGCCTCCAGTCGGAGGCTCTGGCAGTTATTGCGTTTTTGTGGACTGGTTCAGCAATTATCTCCACCCCGTCCCGTCTCCGATCTCAAGCACAGGAGAGGAAGGGTCGCCATTTTCTATTCGTAAAATCTGGAAACTAAATGTATTTCGGAAGGGCGGCATTGCTGATAGGGACCGAAATGTTGTCTATGCATTCTGGCTCGGCTTCGCAAAGCGGCTAGAAGTGGAGCATAACATGGCCGAACGAACCGTTAAGAAGGAGCTAGATGGCCAAACTGACCTCAGCAACTGCACTATTACGGTGCATTGGACACTGCATACCCGCCAAAATTCACCTCAGTGGCCTGAATTGTTTTTAATGGCTTTGCAATACAACAGTGAACTCTTCGAGCAGCTGTACCCCGGAGGCTCTGACGTGCACCAAAGACTCCGTGATATTCTCCCTGTCTTTGTCTACGGCCAGATCGGTGCCGCCGCAAAGAACATCTCTATATTGTTTCATATTTTCGGGCTAGATAATTCTTCTAAGGCTGGCCAGATCCATGCGTCATACGTCTACTGATGTTGCGCGTTGCTCGCCGCTCACACTTGTCATCAGGTTAGGGTGCGCCCATTGAATGATGCATAGGTCCCAGGCAAAAGGACCCCTTGATGGCCTACGGTAGGCATGCTATGCCTCACCGAAATGCGTCCTGCGGCAGTAGCAAAAAGGACAGACAAAGCCGAAAGATGCTTCTCTCCCTTTTCCTGTTACTGTTTTTCTTTTTCCCTTTTGGTTTTGGTGTTGCCAGCTCTGGCTCCTCCTGCACCTTTCTTCGCTGCCCTCAATACACGCATCCCTCCTTCCGAGGCCAGATACACGAGGAGTTGCGCTGCTTGGGAGAGAAGGGGGCAAGTACACCGTGGCCTATCTGGCTTTGGTACATACACTTTTGCGTGAGCGCAGTTGCGCTTGGTTTGGGTACTGAGGAACTAGGAAGCGCTTGACAACTCTCTGGGATGTTAGCGCGTACATCAAACAGCGGTTCAAGCATGATTGCAGGTGGGGTGGCCTTGCAGAAAGTGTTGCAGCAAGGAGTGCTGCAACTCATGATAGGCCTCCTACTATCTTCACTGTAGCAAGCTCTGCTTATCTCTGCTTGCCTTCAGGCTGGCTGTTGAGGGTAAGGGAAGCGTTTAACAGCTATCTACAGCGTTAATGTGTGCAGGCCTTGGCTGTGCTTGCAAGTGAGGCTTCCTTGCAGCACCAGTTGCGGGGAGGTGCGATGCTGTTCATGGCCAGCCTGCTTCTCTCCACACCAGCCTCAAGCCCATGGCCGTTATACCCATAACACCTCGAGACGAGAATGGAAGCCACAGGGCTTCTGGAAGCTTCCCCTTAGGCGTCTTCATTGTCACTCACGACGGTTCTCCGACCGTCGTGGGCTGCAATAGAGGCTTAGATCGAGGACACTCGTTACATTCACCAGCCCGAGATTTGTTTTGTCGAGCCAAAAAAGTGGAGACTTTAGGGAGGGCTAGCTGTTTTGGAAGAAATATAGCCGTCAGTGTTGCTGTTAAGTCTCACAACAGTCGTGGGTTCAGATCAATGACTCATGCTCAGCTGACCGCGGCACAACGAAGGCGTGACCGTCATACAACTCAATTCTTGAAGGCTTGTTTCGAATGCCACGAAATACGATAGTTTTGTACCATTTAGCAGGCATTTGGTGGAGAACCCGTTCGGTTTTTTGCAACCCCACGTGCCCTCCGAGCGCATCCCTCTACCGTTCCCAAGGGCACAGGGGGAGGGGCTAAAGGTCTAGATCGCGAAGTACTCCGTATATGGAGGACGATTAACTCGATAATTTCTCCATTTGTGGCACTTTCGAATATTCGCTCTGCAGAAAGGTGGGCAGACTATGCAGACGCTCTGGCGGGCTAGTCGGATGCCACTTGAGCGGCCACAATGTCTCCACCGCCTCTGCGGGTGCGGGTAGGCATTCCATCGGCCTTCCTTTTGGCTCAATGCAGCCATTGGGCTTTATCCTTCAAACAGGGTACCTTTGGATGACATTGTATGAGCGTCCATTCGACGGTTTATACTCGAGCTTGTGAATGGGGAAACCAGAGCACTGTGACTGGATTTTGATGAGTAGGGGTTGCGCCCGATCCTACCCACGGCATTCATGAAGCAGTCCGTCGTAATTTTCCACAAGGCCTACGCGAAGGAGCAGTAAAATTAGGATCATTTCTGCTTATTGCCATTTTTCTCGCCAGTACCCACAGTTCACCGTGGAGCAAATAGCTGTTTGACGCAAGTTTCCAGGGGCCCCATGGAGCAGGCTGGGGGGACATCGTTACCCGGTGTGGCGTCCAAGGCGAAGCCCGACCAAGATGAATCTGCCCTACAGGAAGAACCCTTACAGATTCCATCACGTGCAGATGGATCTGATGCTCAAAAAAAGCCCAAGCGAAAGCTGTTTCCAGTAATCGTAATCCTTACCATTCTCGGCTTTCTGTTGGCGCTTCTTCCTAAGCTCACCGATCCTGCTAAGAAGCCCGTTGAGCAGCCTAAGCCTGAGCCGATTCCCGGTGGGCAGGCGGAACGTTCATTCGAGGCCGCTATCACAAGAGCAAGGAGCATTGTTCCGGACACCAGCTGAATTGAACGCAAGTGCACTTTCACCAGAGTTGTGCGTTTGCTTGAATGCAGGTGAGGAGGCGCCAGTCTCTTCTGGAGAAGAACTAGAACCAGGCCAGCCTGAATATGGGCCATCAAAAGGCAGACCTTCGGGCGAGCGGCCAGTATTGCCTACTGGAGATGAAGATAAGGAATCTCCTAAGCGTAGAACGCCGACACCACTGCCAGACTTCCAGCCTCCTGATACGCCACCCATTCCCCCTCCTCGTTTGCACACAAAACGGGAGGATACGCCCAGCCCAGGCGACGAGTCACCTTCAGAGGTAGGTCTCCGCTCGTAATGTAATCCAACATGGATCTTGCAACGAATGTTGGCGTGCTAATAATGCTGCGTATATCCTTGATCCGCCTCCTGCGTGACGAGAATCTCGATACGTGCATTGCTGCAGTACGCGCTTTTAGTGGTGACTGTTGTGTTGTGTGGTGGATTGTTCTTTTGCTGTCTTGAAGCCGCTGAAAATGACATGCCGTGCTAGGCTTTGCCCACTCGGCTGCATATTGAGTGGGGGGCCGTCTGCCTTACGAGGCAGGTCTGTGCTCTCCATGGCCTCTGGATCGAATCTATCTCCTGTGGTAGTTCTTTAGTAATGGGAGCTTACGGATTCTGTTTGAGACGGCCTTATCTCTCATTGAATATTTGCCGTTTGGGGCGCTGTATTGCATGGTGTTGTAGTGGCTGTCGACAAAAATTTGGTCTAACATGGAGCATGCATGGGTGAAGGCTGCGAGGCTAATGCGTGATTTTGGGGACTTGCTGCGTATGCTGCATGCAGGGGGGTCCAGTACCCCATGGTGTCAAACGTGAGTTCGTCCAACAGCCATGGACTAGGTCTAGAGAGATGCCGCTTCTGCCGCTTTGCTGTGTCGCTTCCTGGCAGCCCTTCAGGATTAGCACTAGAGGCCTTTGGAGTTCTTTTGACTTGCTTGCCCCCGCTAATCCTCACTTGAAGTTATTCTGTCTCGCTGTGGATCTGTCTTGCGTGCAATGCAGCTCCCCCTCGAGGCAAATTCCCCCCAATAATTATTCCACTCCCCACCGATGATGGAGAAGAGCCTCCGTCGCCTCCGGAGAGGCCTATACCGGCAGAACGCAAGAAAAGGCCAAGCGTAGGAGGAGCTGGCCCTTTGTCGCCTGGGCACCCTACCGGGGAACAAGCCCCGGAACAAACGCCGACGCCATCTCCATGGGGGGAAGAAGAGGAATTGTATCCACCTGGAACTGGACCCGCGGGACCGGAACCGCCAGCACTGCCTACCTTGCCGCCAGCTGGGCCAACTGGATTTGAAGAACAGCCTCTTCAACCTGGAGACGAGGGGTTCGGACCAGAGGATCAAGGAGGATATGATGCGTGGGAAGATGAAGAGGGATACGGCGATGAAGGAGGTGTAGAAACGCCACCCACTGCGCCGGCGACTGAGCCAGAGGATCAACATCTGCCACAGTTCCCAGGTGCCTCGGGGTACGGATCTGCTGGTGAGGAAGGTGAAATGAGTGAAGAAGAAGGCGAGCAAACGCCATCCCCTGCTCCGGCGACTGAGCCACAGGATCAATATCCGCCACAGTTCCCAGGTGCCTCGGGGGCCGAATCTGCTGATGAGGAAGATGAAGAGGGATCCGGTGATGAAGAAGGTGTACAAACGCCACCCACTGCGCCGGAGACTGAGCCACAGGATCAGTATCCGCCACAGTTCCCAGGTGCCTCGGGGGCCGAATCTGCTGATGAGGAAGGTGAACAGGAAATCGGTGAAGAAGATGTACAAACACCACCCACTGCACCAACGATTAAAGAGCCGGAATTTGGACCGGGAGAGGGGAAGCCCTCTGCAGCGGAAGGTGAAGGAGGTAAACCGGAGTCCACGGAGACTGCACCCAGGAAGCCTGACGCCCAGACATCCGGCGAAGGGGATCCAGAGAAGCCCGAGGAGAAACCACCATCGAAAGCGCCGGATGAGGAAGATGAATTCGAACTCCCGGACAGATATGGAGAGCCGGTAGAGCCATGGTCACGAGAGGAAGCGGTAAGAACCGGAAAAAGAGACACTGAGTGCTAGGCTTTATTTCGAATGTAATTTCTATTCCTGAGAAATGCCTTGCACGCCGTCTTCGTGTGGCCCAGCTGGTGCATTCGCGGGTGGACCGTGAAGCCTGTCTCTGGCGTCTGCGGTGCGATGCCTTCAGCTCCAGACACCTTTTATTCTACAACTTGGTGGCGAAAGGTTCGGGAATATGGGGAAAGTGCCAACTGAAGAATTCCAGAGTACGAATTGCATCACGCTCTACACAAATTCTTTGAGGTGCTAAAGCGTGGCTATCACTGCGAACGCACTTAAATGCACTTTCTACATCCCGGGCAGAAAGAAAATGGGGGATCAAAATACGATACTGACGACAAGTAGTGCGTGGCCCCACCTGGTGTTGATTGTGAGCTCAGAGGTTCTAAAATTGAGCGAAGGAGACCCCTCCGACGAGGTGCCTACAGACGTAGGGCCAATACTCAAGTACGGATACTCAGCACTCAAACGGCGTTCCCGTATTAGGAATTTTTATCCTGGCAGTGCTGCTGTATAATGCCTGCTTGAGCAGACACACTCTTCTGATCCGCACGAGTGTCCAGAAGGAACAATACATCTCGTCCTTTTAAGCATATAGGCACTAGCGGGGAGCAGATTCTCCAACTGCATTGCGCCTATACTCTGAATGCCATTTTTACAGAGATTCTCTTCGGGCGATACTTCCAGGAAATTCTGCGGATTTACCCAGCCTGGAACATTACTGCGAGCGTCTTCAGGTGCCTTTTAATACTGGCAGCTTCTAAGAGACACCTCTTGCAGCATCTGATATTGTTGTTATTACGACCGCCCTCTACGGTGAATCGTAGAGGGCGGTAGTTTTGAGAGCGTCGTGTAAGCAAATCTCTGTGCGAGGGTCTTCACTTGTGTGCCCAGTGTGTTTTCATGTACTTGTACTCTCTCAGTCACACGTTTCTACTCGCTCGTCAAAGGGAATGTAAGCGGACTGCTGCTTGCTGCCTTCATCTCCTGTTGCGCACTGTTTCTAGTTTGACCCCATGTCGCGTGCGGCGAAGTTGGTTCCTTACTCGGATAGCCCATTGCGAAGTTGCTCTAGTTTGGCTGGCCTTTGTTTGTTGTAGGCAAGTACCCACGACAGTTCTTTCGCCAAGGGCGGCAGGAAGGGCATGGACCGACTGGGAGAACGGAAGGAAACCAAACCTTTTCTCGGTAGGGCAGCCTGCGTGGTTTGGCGGCAGCCTTCTTTGCCTGATGGCCAAACTGCCACCTCATGCTGGTGGCTCGTGCTGTCATGGAGTTTTCGATGTTTTGACATTGCTGCTCCTGAAAACCCTCTGATGGTTGCGTGGGCGTCGCCGAAGGCCTGTACTCTTCTGCAGTTTCCTGTCTGCGAGCAGTCACAAATTAAGCGCTGTAATGATGCAAAAAGGGTGGTGTTGCTGCTTCCATCCTCACGTGGCAGGGGAGATCCGGACATCATTGTCGGTGTAATCGATAGAAGGTAAGCAAACGCAGCTAAAAATGCCCAAATGTGTAGAATAAATGCAATGGTTGAGCCGTATGTGCACTTGTTAAGCTCCTGGGGTAGGTGAGATAGATCAGCGGTTTGACGGGTCTTCAGATAGGCGCTTTGGAGAGAACCCTATGGTGCCCTGCAATCATGGCGTCACGGTAATTGGCTTTTGGAATGGTGACCTTTGCTTTCAGATTTGGATCCGTCAGAGTTATTGACAGTTCACGCCATTCGCGTGATTACGGTAGTATTGTTGACTTCCTCAAAGCGTTAGCCGAGAAGATTGATGACAGGACAGGCAAGCGGAACGCTTCCGTCTTCTTATTAGCTAGATGCTTACCCTTTCATTTTTTGTGCACTAGTATATTTTCCTTTGCAGTCGCTGCATGCACCATGCGAGGCCAAATAGTTTGTGCTGCCTTGGTGCTTTGCTGCTACTCAGGTGCTCCGCATCGGGAGTACTTGGTGCCGCCCCAAGTGCCGGAGGTACGGAAGCCGCTTGCTTGCTCTTGCCTTTTTGAGTCCTCTTGTAGATTCCTTAAGGGCCGTTGACTTTGGAAGTGTTCGCAGACTTGTGCCTTCAACGTTGTGCTCTGCTTCAGGTGGGATTCCCGGTTGAGCTGGAAACGAGAGAAGACGATTTGCCGGTGCGCGATGCGGATCTAACAGCACAGTTTTTCCACCCTCCGGATGTCTACATAGCCCACTGCGGCGGGCTTCTTCGCTCTGCGTCTTTTGGGATGGCACCACGCAGACATAAGGTGGGTGATGCCTGTGCTGGTGACTGTGCGAGCAGGCTGAACTTAGACACGCCTCTGTTGGTATGGCCTTAGAAACCCTTACGGCCATTGCAGAAGATCGAGCCCCTACCCACAGGCATAGAGACGTTCCATTTATCAGAGAACGAGTGGTGAGTTCAGGGGCCTCCATAAACTTTGAGTTTGGTAACACAGGTCTGCGTAGCCCACTAGCGCCCAGTAGACGTCTGTCGTAAATGGATGACTAGGCTTTGGCTCTGTCTTGGCAGCCTTGTCGTTGCCTTATGTGCCAGGAAAGTACTTTTTTTAGGTTTCCGACGTGATTCATAGGGGTGCGTCAATTAGGCTCACGTGTGGAGTCATGCGAAGCCGTTGCATTTGTTGTTGGCGTTTTTAGTGTGTTGAGACCGTATATGGTCTGAAGCCTAGGCTTCTGGAAAACGGAGAGATGCGGCCAGTGGAGAAAGGGGATTGAGGATGATTTTCTTGGAGAATGCAGCTTGTTTGCAACAATCCCTGGGAAGGGTTATCAATCTTTCCAAGGGAGACAGTGAAGGCAATGCATACTGGCCGGTTGCTCACACCGTCGAACGGCCGTTCAGAGAGCTACCTGGACAAATGTGTATCCAAGAATCTTGCCGCTCTTAGAGGCATTGGGATGAGCTGGCTAGACAAGCGCAGCTGACCATCGCTGAGTGGGCGGCATTATTGGCAATGCGTCGACTTCTCTTGTTGATACTTGGTGGCAAGAAAAAACGTGAACCGAGAAATTCCCGGGAACCCTGGGTCCTTCTCCACGGGAGAGCAGTGTGACCTCCTTTGGAAAAGACGATGCTTAACGCAATCAGGGAAGATAGAGTTTCGTGGGCATGCCACTATACCCACAGTGTGGTAGTTTTTACCGCAGTATCGCTCTGTTGAATGTAGAGGCCACAGCTGGTATAGCACTGTGTTACAGAAGTGTAGATAAATTCGCGTGGGTTTTCATGCCTTTTGGCACGGAGCCCTATTCGACTCTGCTCTCCGCTATAGAACCGGATTTTACCGTTTGCTTTTGAAATTAACGCAACCGCAAGCATTATATATATATATATATATATATATAT
>NW_013548802.1:0-3944 GCF_000499425.1 Eimeria acervulina | reverse complement strand
TATATTATATAATATATATTATATATATAATATATACTCTATATATATGCACATATATATACACTTAAGCACAGACGAGAATGGCAGCTGCACATATATATATAAATATATAAAAATATTTAAACTTAAGCATTTAAATATATACAATTATGTATATTACGTCTTTATATATATACATAAATATATATATATATATCTATATCTATATATATATATATATATATTTATATTAATGCATCTGCATATGCATGTGCATATATATATATATATAAATGTATATATGTATATATAAGGGATGCATATATGTATGTACATCAGCGTATAGATATATTTAAATGTATATATAAATATATATATAAATATACAAATATAAACATAAATATAAATATATATATGTATATATATATAATATATATATATGTATAAGATGTATATGCCGCTGTATACATGTGAAGCATATCGATAACCACAGTGGTGTTGCTGTTGCTGCTGCTGCTGCTGTTGCTGCAGCTGCTGCTGTTCCCTTTGCTGCTGTTGCATTTGCTTCTGTTTCTGCATCTGTTTTTGTTGCTGCTGCTGTTTCTATTGCTGCTGACGTTCATGCTTTTCGTGTTGCTGCTGTTACCGTTGCGCTGCTGCTGCTGCTGCTGCTGCTGCTGCAGGAGGGTACATTGGTGTACTGAGCGAAGCGTTTTAAGTGGTGGGGGAGCATACAACTCATCCCTTTGCTGCTGCTGCTGCTGCTGCTGCTGCTGCTGCTGTTGCTGTTGCTGTTGTTGCTGCTGTTGCTGCTGTTGTTGCTGCCGTTGTTGCTGCTGCTGCTATTGCTGCTGTTGCTGCTGCTGCTCTCAGCTGCAGACCGGAAGCGCTGTCTTATGTCTCTTTATTCTTACGGTGGGGCTAGGAGGAATCGCAACATTTAATTGCTGCTGCTGCTGCTGCTGCTGCAGTCCTTGGCTGAGCACTTGATTACTAAAGCTGAAGCAGCTGCTGCTGCTATTGCTGCTGCTGCTGTTGCTGCTGCTGCTACTGAGGCCGAACAAGCCCCACGAGTATCCTGCTGCTGCTGCTGCTGTTGTTGCTGCTGCTGCTGCTGCTTCTTCTTCCTCTTCTTCTTCAGGTGCCGGCCAGGCTACCCTCCAGCTGCTGCTGTCTGCATGCATTGCTGCAGCATCTGCTTCAGCGCAGACACTTGTTGTTCTACTCGCAACTCTGCTGCTGATGAGTCTTCCAGAGAGGCTTTCAAAACCGAACTCTGCTGCTGCTGCTGCTGCTGCAGCTGTTGCTGCTGCTGCTCCTCCTGCAGCAGCAGCAGCAGCAGCAGCATACGGAGGGAATTGCTGCGAAAGCACATCCTTCCATGCACTGCAGCAACTGCTGCTGCTGCTGCTGCTGCTGCTCGCAGCATCAAGTGCAGCAGCAGGTAAGGGCCAGCTCCAGCAGTCGCAGCCGCTCCAAACTGCTGCTGCTGTTCCTCTTGCTGCATCTTTACTGTGTTGAGGTGTATCACCAGCTGCTGCTGCTGCTGCTGCTGCAGCAAGCTGCCCATACACCTGAGGCTTCGTTCTGCTGCCATCAAGCGAAGCAACAGAACAAAAAATACCTTCAGAGGAGCAGCAAGAAATAGATGAAGATAGTGCAGCATCAGCGTTTCGTGGGCTAGTAGCTGCTGCTGCTGCTGCAGCAGCTGCTGCTGCTGCTGCCGCCGCTGCAGCTGCTGCTGCTGCAGGAGCAGCTGCTGCAGCTGCTGCTGCAGCACCTGCAGCAGCAGCAGCAGAAGGCAGCTCTTCTGCAGCTAAGCCGTCTTCACCCTTAACATATGAATCGTTTGTAAGAGAAGGAACCCTTAATAAAGAGCAGCAATCTGTAAGACAATCTCCGCTTGAATAACGTAAGACAGAGCTACACTGAATCTCTGCTGCTGTTGCTGCTGTTGCTGCTGCTGCTGCTGCTACTGTTGCTGCTGTTGCTGCTGGCGATGATGATGATACTAATGTGCCTGCTGTTGCTCCTGCTGCTGCAGGACCACCAGCAGCAGCAGCAGCAGCAACAGCAGCAACAGCGCGATGACGCTTCTCGCTGCTTCCGCCTGCAGCAGCGGTGTTAGCAACAGCAGCAGCAGCAGGAGGAAGAGGAGCAACAGCAGGAGAAGAAGCAGCAGCAGCAACAGACTGATGAGGGGTTGCTGCTGCTGAAGAAGATATAAATAGACACGGAAAGAAGCCTAGTTTTAACAAATGAATAATCTGTTCAGCTAACACAGGAGAAGGCAGAGAATCTGCGGAGTCAAATACAGCCGACCAAACGCTGTAAACAAACAAACAAACAAACAAATAAATAAACAAATAAATAAATTAATTAATTAATTAAATTAATTAATTGTATTTGTTTATTTGTTTAGTTGTTTATTAACTCATTAATTATGTATGTTGGCGTTAATGATGCAAATTTATTTTTTATTGAAGTTATGAACAACAGTTTATGAACAAACAAACAAAACAAACAAAACAAAATAATAATAATAATAATAATAATAATAATAATAATAATAATAATAATAATAATAATCAGAGTAACAGTATAGCATTAATAATAATAATAAAAGATATTATTTATATTATTATTATTATTATTATAAATTATTATTATTATTATTATGAAGCCAATGAACAAAGAAAGTAAATAAAAACAAATAAATAAATGCAGACAGTCTACTGAGCAACACTGAGACAGAAATAGACAGAAAAAAACCTCAAAGATAATAATAAATAAATAATGAGAGCAGAGCAGTTAACAAATAGTAAAGAGAAATACAATAAATAAATAAAAGTATTGATAAAATAAATAAAAGTAATATGATAAATAAATGAAAGCATAAACAAAACAAATCAAAGTAATTAAATAAATAAATAAAACAAATAAAAGCGATAAAATAAATAAATAAAAACAAAAACAAAACAAAATAGACGTAATAAACTAAAGAAGTAAAAGCAAAAATAAAACGAATAAAATTAATTAAATAAATAAACAAAACAAATAAAAGTAATGAAGTAAACAAAACAAATAAAAGTAAATAAATAAATAAATAAAAGTATTAGCATAATAGAATAAACGTAATAAACTAGAGAAGTAAAAGCATAAATAAAACGAATAAAACTAATTAAACAAACAAATAAACAAATTAAATTAATTAATTAATTAAATAAACAAACCTTAGCTGCCCTATCGTTCTACAGCCAGACAAACACCGAAAAACATCTTCAAAGTATATTCCTAAGAATGTGCGCAGCGCCTGCAGCCGAGAGATGTAACGACTCTTTCTCTCTGAAAACAAATAAATAAATAAATTAATTAATTAATAAATTAATTAATTAATTAGTTAATTAATTAGTTAATTAATTAATTAATTTATTTATTTATATTATTTATTCGTTTTATTTATTTTTTTGGGTTTTGTAATTCGCACTGAAATTACCGCAAATTAATTAATTTAATTAATTTAATTAATTAATTTAATTAATTTAATTAATTAATTTAATTAATTAGTAAAATTAATTAATTAATTAATTAATTAAAAGTATATGAATAAATAAATAAAGACTTAATTAAATAATAATTGTAGATTTAAATGTAATAATAATGATAGTAGGAGTGGTAGTAATAGCATTCCTTAGATTTATTTATTTAATATTAAATAAACAGATTCTTTGTTTATTTATTTAATATTAAATAGACAGATTATTTATTTATTTATTTATTTATTTATTTAGATATTTAGATAAACATATTCTTTACTTATTTAATTAAATATATTCTTGATTGATTTAATTAATTAAACAAATAAATTATTTGTTTGTTTAACTAAGCAGATACATTATTTATTTAATTAAACAAATATTTATTTATTTATTTATTTAAACAAATATATATATATATATATATAT
>NW_013548803.1:0-4147 GCF_000499425.1 Eimeria acervulina | reverse complement strand
TAAATATAAATATATATATTTATATATATAAAGATATATATATATACATATAAATGTATATATATATATATATAAAGATTATATATATATATTTCTATATATATATATATATATACAAACCTGAGCCGCTGCTGTCTTCATCTGCGTCTTCATAAACAAATCTGTAAGTGCAGGGTAAATCAACGATTTGCTTCCAACGGGGCTTGATGCATGCAGCAGCAATTAGACAAACAGTAGCAGCAGCAAGTGCTGCAGCAGCAGCAGCAAATAGCTTCGTCCATCCCTGCGGCTGTGGCAGCAACCACTGTGCTGTTGCTGCTGCTGCTGCTGCTGCTACAACTCCAGCAGCAGCAAATAAATATAATAAATGAAAAAGGCTGCGGGGCCCAAAGGCAATTGCAATAAGACGAGGTAATAAAGAAGCAGATCCGATGAAAAAACATAAAAACAACCCTAAAGAAACAGCAGCAAATGCTGGTGCTGCTGCAGCAGCTGCTGAGGCTGCACATCCGCATGCAGCAGCACCAATTGCTTCGTTTAAAACAAGAGAAGCATAGCTGCTGCTTCTGCTGCTGCTGCTGCTAAGCGAAGCCCAAAATGCAGGAGCCATTAGCCCTAGGAGAGCAGCCAAGGCGGTTGTTGCTGCTGCATGCACATTCCACCCTTGTTGCTGCAGCTGCTGCTGCTGCAGCAGCTGCTGCTGCTGCAGCTGGGGCAGCTGCAGCAGCACGGGCCAGAGAGAGAGCAGCAGAGCACATGCAAACGCATTAAGGGTGCCTAGAAGCAGCAACACCACTGCACGGGGTGTATAGGCAGCTCTTCTTATACCCATACAAACTCCGACTGCAGCAGGGGCGAAGAGAGAAGCAGTAGCAGATTCTAAGAAGAGTGTTTTTACTTTTTTAATAACTTCATTTACAGGCATTAAACAGAAAGGAGATATCAACTGAGATAAGTACACCCCACACAAATCTTCGCTGCTCAATTCAGGTGTATAGTCACCTCCTGCACTTTCAAGCAAAACACTGCCGCCATTTAGAGGTAAATCTTCTTTTTCCTTCAGCCCTCGCCAGCTATACCTGCACAAAACCCTAAACCCTAAACCCTAAACCCTAGTGGGTGTACAGGCAGTTGGGGAGATCAAACGCAAAACTCGTCAGTGCTTGCATGCACCCAATGCAGTGTATAGGCAGCTAGCTTGGAGGCTGAGGTGTATAAGCAGATTGCTATAGAGTTGAAGTGTATAGGCAGCTAGCTAGGGTGTTGCGGTGTATAGGGAGCTAGCTACGGAGTACGGGTGTATAGACAGCTAGCTAGGGAGTTGGGGTGTATAGACAGCTAACTATAAAGCTGCGGTGTATAGGCAGCTGATTCTTTTTGTGGTTTTACCAGGGCGGATTGGCGATGAAGACTGAGCCTAGTATTTCTAGAAGAAAAATAACAGAGGCCAGCGCTCGTATTGCTGTCTGCAGTTTCTTTATCTCTGCATCTAGGCCTAAACCCCAGCAACAACAAACCCTAAACCCTAAACCCTAAACCCTAAACCCTGAGTCAGCGGAAGCCTAGAGGGATAACGGGGGTTGTTCATTTTCCCTTGAAATCACCCTGATAGAAGTGTGGCAATGCCACTTAGGGTTTAGGGTTTAGGGTTTAGGGTTTAGGGTTTAGGGTTTAGGGTTTAGGGTTTAGGGTTTACCGGCGTTGTTGTGTAGATCTTTGGTAGGGGAAAAGGAGAGAAAAAGAACGGCTGGAGGTGCAGCGAGAAGGAAGGCCAAAATAAATGAAGAAGGTCTTAGAATATTGCTGATATGAGGTGTACGTACACCCCAACGAAGTGCAGCAGTAGCAGACGGGAAGAGCAGCAAACCAAAGGCAGCACCGTTGATGAGTGCAAAGACCCCGCAAATAAGAAAGAAGTTGCAGATAGAGATAGAAGAAAGTATGCAGCATAAGAAAGATAAACAAGAACCAATTAAACAACAAATGCGAGGGCCTTTCGCATTGTCTATATACACCCCAGCAGGTAAACCTATCAGACACCCCACACCGAAGCAAGCAAGCGGCCACACAGACAGCCGCATATCAGCAGCAAATGATGCATTTGAGGTGTATGTAGACCCGAATTCGCACACATGCATTATCCTTGCTAATATACAACTCCATACTAACGCCCCCCCAAGCCCAAGTGTTAATAAAGTAGAGCCTAGTAGAGCAGAGGAGGCTGTAGGTTTAACAGTGCCCGTGCATAGACGCCAACTCAGCAGAAACTGCTTCTCCTTAGCCTCCTTCATGCTGTAAAAACTCAAATAATACAAAAAATACACAAAAATTCAATCAATTGTTATCATTCACACATGCAGCAGCTGCACATACACCCCAACAGACCATTGGGCACAGCAGTACGAAGAGATCCCCTGGCTGTCTGCATCTGCTGCAGCGAAAATAATACTTATTTCGTCAATTACTAATTATATTTCGATTTTAAAACTACAGAAAAAAACTCAAAAAGGCAGACAAAAGCAGCAGCTGCTGCTGCTGCTGCAGCTGCTGCAGCTGCTGCAGCTGCTGAGAGAGCCGCTGGTTTCCTCGTATAGGCGAAGAGAAAAAGGTTTATTCTTTCAAACTATTTGGGTTTAAATAGCTTTAAAATATTATATTAATGCATTTTAAAAGCTAAAGACGAAATATTTTCAAGATTTAACTTCAATTAAATGACGAAGTACTAAACAGCAATAATACCGCTGCTGGACGGTGGAGGCAAGGGCAGGGCTTTCTATGCATTTAAATTTAAGGTTTTTATAATAATTTTATATTATTTACATTTCGTAATTTAAAATAAATATAATTTCAGTCAATTTTCATTGAAAATGTAACTCCAATATACCCTTTTTATACTCTACCGAGCTGCCTATACACCTGAGAGCGGACGCAAATCGACCGGGCACCGTCGTTCTAAATCTAAATTTATTATTTAATTTTTGTTTATAAAAATTAATGTCTTTATTAATTTAATAATTAAATAATTAAAAGAAAAAACATGCAACTACCATGTTATATTTTCTGCAGCAATCCCAGGGTCACTCGTATCGGCTTTGCATAGCAGCGAAGACCTAAACCCTAAACCCTAATGCCCTACAACAAGAAGAACCTAAACCCTAAACCCTAGAACCTAATGCCTACAAGAAGAGCCTAAACCCTAAACCCTAAACCCTAATAAACCCTTGCAGCAGCACCTAAACCCTGAACGCCAAACCCTTGCAACGAACGTAGCCCTCAATCCCAACCCTAAATCCTTGCATGCATCCTTCCTCCTCTAAGCCCTAATAATAAAATATAATAAACAAATGTATGATGTACATTAATAATAAATGTATTGCAGAAAAAAACCCTAAAACGCCAACCACTGAAACCCTTTGTTTGTAATTGCCGTCCATTCGGAAACAACAGCTACCCCGGGTTGCAGCAGCAGCAGCAGCTGCAGCAGCAGCTGCTGCTGCTGCTGTAGCTGCTGCTGCTACAGCTCAGAGCAGCAACTCCAGCTGCAGCTGCGGCTGCAGCAGCTTCTTCTGTACTCTCCCTCTCTGTCTCTGCTACACTTCGCAACCTGCTAGCAGCACAATGCTGCAGCAAGTTGCAGAACTGCAGCAGCGAAGTGCAGCAGCAGCAGCAGCAGCAGCAGCAAACTGCAGAAAGTAGCAGCAGAAGATATGCTATCTGCTTTGCATACACAAATTCTTGTGTAGATATATACCCGCATGCATGTAGGTATATATTATATATAACGTAGAAAATAAACTCTATATAATTTGCCTTAGCAATACACAACACAAACACAACAATGCATAAATATAAATATATATATATACATAAATATATAAATATATATATATATAAACATATATATACATAAATATATAAATATATATATTGCGTTAATGCACTTTCTATCTACATACAAACAATGCAGTATACAACATACAACATATATATAATATATATAATATATATAATATAAATATATAAATATATATATATATATATATTTTATGCCTACATAAAAGATATTCATAGATGCATGCATACACTACAGCGCCTTGCTGCAGTGTCGTTGCAAACAAACGCAAACACATACACACAAATATATATA
>NW_013548804.1:0-4811 GCF_000499425.1 Eimeria acervulina | reverse complement strand
ATATATATATATATATATATATATATACATGTACAGCTAGGCAACCCCCGAAAGGGAGCAATACATCAACAAAAACGAACAGCAAAGCACTAAGGAATTAATAAGCAAGTATCTATAAATCTAAGCCCACGACGTAAACATTTAGAAAAGGCGCACAGTTTCCAGAGAAAAAAATGTGGGATGAGTAAGACTTAAGACCCCCTAATCCAGAGTTCCCTCCCCTCACAGTTTAAAAGCCCGTAGCATCGCTGTTCCTCGAGCCAGGGTATATGAGGCCTCGAGAGAAGAGCAACATTTTAACCCGAACCAAACAACCTCCTTTGAATGTACATATATACTGTGGCTGAAAAGCAGCAGCAAAGCAAAAGCTCATGCTGGGGTAGGCTTTGTGAAGACGTAGTGGGAATGGTGTTGTTCACCAAGGGGCTTGATAAGCCCTTGACTGTGAAGCTCTCGAATGCCCCTGCGTGCCAGAGATGCGTTGATGCGCAGCCGTTCGCAGATTGTGTACGGAGTCACCAACTTCATCTTCGGCACCTCTGCCATGAACTTATCTAAAGTTGCCTGATCAAACATTACCGCGTAGTTTAGCTTGTCCTTGCTCTTCCCCTTGGACCACTTCTGCAGTCGTTCACACACACGCACACACACAAACACCCTAAACCCTAAGGCTGAACCTTAACTCATACACCCTAAATACACACACTGCAGCTCTGATTTCGATGTTGCTCGTAAGCAGGCTGACTATGGGAGACACGCCTGAGTATAGTGGACCTATCAAAAGCTAGGAAAAGAGAGGTCCCTCATCGTTATTCAAAGTTAGTCGAATATATGACAGTAAATGCACAATACTCACCTTCTTGTTTTTCTTGCTGCCTGCGGCGGCAGCCGCGGCAATCTGCTCTTTGGTCTTCTTTTCCTTCGGCGCCATCCTGCTGAAAGAACGCACAGACGACCCGCAAGTGACGAAAAATAAAGCCCAAGAAGTTAAAAAACAGATATGAAGGCATGTCCTAAGGCATATGATCGTTCTACACAACAGGAAGTGGGGCCAACGCTGTCTGAGGGAACGGTGGTAGGGAGGAGGATCCCAACCCCGTGAAATGCATCAAAAAACAACACAAGGTGTTATTAAGCGAAAGAAAAACAAGAAACAAGCCCGTGAGTATCTTGAAAACAACAAACTGCCCACTCTGTCGGTGGCCCCACTGCAACCCTAAACAAAAAATCGCTGGCACCCCACTGGCGCATCTGTGATTTCAAAGGCTCACTCTCGATTATCCACTAATTGGTAATCAAAAAGGAAAAGATATCAAACAGGAGCAGACATGAGAGTAGGCAAAAGTGGTACCCACCCACTCGCGGATGCGACGGAACCAACTGCGCCCCGCAAGAACACGGCAGCTGGAACAAACAGCCCTGTGCTCACCTGATGTAGTACTCGTGCGAAACAATAGTACTCTAGTTGAACCTCTAGAGGCCTATTCGGCAGAAAGATCGCAAATAATATACTATTTAAAATGAATCAAGTGCCATTAGACAGCAGATAAGGCTATCAGGCAAAGAGTGCTCTCCAGCTACCCAGGATCTGGGGCTGGCTGTCAGACTGCCGCCGTAGCCGAGTGCCAATTGCATACCCTGCAGTAAGTAAGTACTTCTTTGATCTCTTAGTTTGAATAAGGTAATGGATGGACACTATATATTCCTCTATAAGTATATATGGCAATGCCCACGCTGGGCCCTTGCGGTCACCGTGGGGATTATTATTAGTAAAAATACCTATGGATCCTTCCGAAGGCGGATTGGACCCAGGATAAGAATGTGAGACTCTTCACTGGCATTTTAAGGTCATTTTAATTAAGGGTTATGCGCCGAGTGCAGCTTCTATATATCGAGCCTGCACCTCAGTAAATATGCTTGTGACCAATATGTAGTGGCAGCCGAGAGAACTGTTCACACCAGCAGAGGCATTTTGGGCATGCCGAACTTGGGTAATCTGAGGGGTGAAGGGATGCTTTTATGCAGCTGCAACAGTGCTTTCTGAGCGGCAAACGGCCTTATCTTCAACTCGTAGCACATCAGCGTCTATCATCTGGACTCCACAGAGGGTCAGGTTGTAGTGGAGAGACGCTAGGCTTATTGCAGTTCAACTCATTCACTGCATGCAGACGGTGTTTCCCTCTTTCTGTGTATTTGCATTGGGCGTCCAGCGGGTTGCCGGCCCGCTGACAGCTCTTTGTTACTCGATTCAGCCCAAGAGTCTTCCACTCAACCGTGCTTCCTTGCCGTACTTCCGATTTTAAGTGGATTGAATCCCACAATCCTGCGTTCTGCGCGCGACCACCACGCCGGACTGTATGCATTTCGCGATCGTTTCATGCGGCACTCCTGCAATGCATAGGAGCCTAGCCGTTCCTTTCTCCTTAGGGCACTGATTCCGCTCCCGTTACAGTAGAAGATGCAGATGCCACAGGGGCACTGAGAGGGGCACTCTCTCCGTGCTTCCATAAGTATACACTGCAACGCTTTTTTCTGTGGGTCTCACGTGAACTCAACGTCAAACCGCCCACGCCATGCGTGGGGCTTCAATGTGGTGAACTGCTCCAAGCTAGAGGTGCGCGCATAGCTGGGAAAGCTTTCCTGTCTCTCTGCACCGCTGCAGTTGATAATGAAATTCGGCTGTTGTTTGCCGTAGCACGGGAAAAGCCAAAATTTAGAACACTATGAATGAATGGTCCAACATAAGAGTACCGCATCGTGGTAGTATGATTGATTCATGAATTAAGCGTGCATTATCCTAGTCTTATTTCCTATCTGCATCTGTGAAGCGTAGACGCTGCGCAAAAGAATGGACACTTAAGCTGCGAATCCTTGCCGTAGCTTCAAATGTATTAGCAGCCGACAGCGCTGCTCACTGCACCCGGCGCCTGCACAGTGAGCATGTGCTCAAACTGTAACTCAGCCCTGAAGTACCTAGAATATTTTTGAAAAAGAAAGCAGATGATATTGCATCCTGCTGAACATTTCCAAGGCGCATACAACAAGATGCCATACACTCTTTGCTTTGAATGGAAACGCAACGCAGGCAGCTGTTTAGAGCCCCGTCAGTGGGGGCCTTCATAGCGACAGAAGAAGACCATCACTTAAGTATTCGGCACGTAAAATCATTTTCGCAACCAGTTATACTATTTACAATTTGTTTGACATTTCCTCCAATGAGTTGTCCCACTGGAAATTCTTGATTGACAAGTTTTCCACTGGTTTTGCCGTTCTGAAGAACCGGTTGGACGATTTCTAACACGAGTTCTCAGCCTTAACCAAGGACTGTCGTGTGGCACAGCACTGGCAAAACACTACGCCTTGATGGTCACGTGGTGAACACGTATGTCGAGCTGCCCAGGTTCTCTGGCATACTCGCTTGCCTTTCTCTTTATAAAGGCCAGCGTTGATTAGAGTATATACTGGTACATAGTTTGTCATCGCGTCAATTACGCCTAATTCTGAACAGAGGTGTGTGCTGTTGCACAGCAATTTGGCGGCGATTTTCCGGCATAGGCTGCAAAGCATATGTTACAGCGCTTAGGGTTTAGGGGTTTTATGGTTTAGGGTTTAGGGTTTAGGGTTTAGGGTTTAGGGTTTAGGGTTTAGGGGTTTAGGGTTTAGGGTTTCAGGGTTTCAGGGTTTCAGGGTTTTAGGGTTTAAGGTCTAAGGCTTAGGGTTTTAGGGTTTAGGGTATTGGTTTTAGGGATGAGGCTGTAGGGTATAGGGTTTAGGGCTTTTAGGGTTTAGGGTATAGGGTTTAGGGATTTTATGGTTTAGTGTTTTAGGGTATAGGCTTTAGGGTTTGGGGTTTAGGGTTTAGGGTTTTAGGGTTTAGAGTTTTAGGGTTTAGGGTTTTAGGGTTTAGGGTTTAGGGTTTAGGGTTTCAGGGTTTCAGGGTTTTAGGGTTTAGGGTTTAAGGCTCAGGGTTTTAGGGTTTAGGATTAGGGTTTTAGGGTTTAGGGTTTCAGGGTTTCAGGGTTTCAGGGTTTTAGGGTTTAAGGTCTAAGGCTTAGGGTTTTAGGGTTTAGGGTATTGGTTTTAGAGTTTAGGGTTTAGGGTTTGGGGTTTAGGGTTTCAGGGTTTTAGGGCTTAGGGTATTGGGTTTAGGGTTTAGGGTTTAGGGTTTAGGGTTTAGGGTTTAGGGTTTTAGGGTTTAGGTTTTAAGGTTTAGGGTTTTAGGGTATTGGGTTTAGGGTTTGGGGTTGAGGGTTTAGGGTTTTAGGGTTTAGGGTTTAGGGTATAGGGTTTAAGGGTTGAGGGTTTTAGGGTTTAAGTTTTAGGGTTTAGGTTTCCAGGGTTTAGGGTTTCAGAGTTTTAGGGTTTAGTGTTTAAGGTTTAGGGTTTTAGGGTATTGGGTTTAGGGTTTAGGGTTTAGGGTTTAGGGTTTAGGGTATAGGGTTTTAGGGTTGAGGGTTTTAGGGTTTAGGTTTAGGGTTTAGGTTTTCTGGGTTTAGTGCTTTAGGGTTTATGGTTTAGGGTCTAGGGTTTAGGGTTTGGTGTTTAGGGTTTTAGGGTTCTAGGGTTGACGGTTTAGGGCTTTAGGGTTTGAGGGTTTAGAGTTTAGGGGTTTAGGGTTTTAGGGTTTTAGGGTTTTAGGGTTTAGGGCTGAGGGTTTAGGGTTTTAGGGTTTAGGGTTTAGGGTTTTATGGTTTTAGGGTTTAGGGTTTAGGGCTGAGGGGTTTTAGGGTTTAGGCTCTTAGGGTTCATGGTTTTAGGGTTTAGGGTTTTAGGGTTGAGGCTTTAGCCAATGAATGCCACGGATGGCGTAC
>NW_013548805.1:2500-3909 GCF_000499425.1 Eimeria acervulina | reverse complement strand
TATCCGTGCTGCAGTCGAGAGTGCAACGGCAGCAGCAGCAGCAGCAGCAGCAGCATCAAGTGCAACTGCTGCTTGTGTGCTGAAGGCAGCAACAGCTTGTATTGCTGCTGCAGTTGCCGCTGCACTTCCTGCTGCAGTTGCTTCTTTACGATATCCTTCCTGCTGCACTTGCTGCTGCGTTTGCTGCTGTTGCTGTTGCTGCTGCTGCTGCTGCTGCAGCACGAGGGTGTCTTCCATTGAGCAGCAAGCAGCAGCAGCAAGTAGCAGCAGCAAGATGGAGGCAAGGGTCTCTGAATTAACAGCAGCAATTGATGCAGGAGACCTCCGACATGCAATTCGCTTAGCAAATTCGTTCTTGCTGCGCTCTCAGAAGGGTGCTGCTGCTGCTGCTGCTGCTGCTGATCCTGCTGCGCAGCTGCAAGCGCAGCAACTTATTAAAAGTATTAAAGTCATCGCTCTAGCTAGACAAGGTATATATATATTATATATATTTGCAAGCATATATGCAGGGCTTCTTCCTTTGCTGCTGCTGCTACTGCTGCTGCTGCTGCTACTGCTGCTGCTACTGCTGCTGCTGCTGCTGTTTTAATGATAATATTTTAAAATGCTAATATAAATTTGTCTTCAGGAAAGACAGATGAGGCTGTGGATTTAATTCGCCAGCTGCCTAAGACAGAAAATGACGTAAACGATTTTCTTTGCATTGCATATAAAGAGCTGCGCAATGAAGGTAAACAAACTAAACATAAATATAAATAAATAAAGATAAATAAATAAATATAAATAAATTAATAAATATAAATAAATATATATATATATATATATCTGTGTTTATATATAAATGTATCTATATAACAGAATGCATGCATACATGCATGCATGCAACTTTCTGCATGCATATATGTATGCATGCATGCATGCATTTATTCGAGGGATATATGCATGCATCGACATCAAGCGCTGCATGCATGCAATGCATGCATGCATGCATGCATGCATGCATGCAGAAAGGTGCATGCATGCATGCAGAAAGGTGCATACATGCATGCAGAAAGGTGCATGCATGCATGCATGCAGAAAGGTGCATGCATGCATGCATGCATGCAAAGAAAATGTGCATGCATGCATAGAGATGCAAGGATATTTCTGCATGCATTTTGTCGTTTGTTGTCTTCCTCCAGCCCCGCAACTGCATGCATATCTTCACCTCTCTCCCTATGTTTGCTGTTGCTGCTGCTGTTGCTGCTGCTGCTGCTGCTGCTGCTGCTGCTGCTGTTGCTGCTGCTGCAGCACGACTGTCTCCTTGTCGTGTTGCTGCAACACCTCCTCTACGAATTAAAGAAGCAAGAGAAGAAGCCGAGTTTCTGCATTTATATAATTTTTTAGACAGAGACGAAGATATGTTTCAA
>NW_013548806.1:0-4197 GCF_000499425.1 Eimeria acervulina | reverse complement strand
CGTGCGGGGTGGCCATATTCTGATTTACCCTTGCTGTGCAATAAGTTGAAGCTATCTCATTGCTATCTTCAAGCCCAAAAATAAACAATGGACTTGTTCTATGACAGGCTAAGCTTCTGTCTGGCCTACCGAGTGTAAACAACCAAAGATGTGGCCTTCGCAGGAATTCAGAAGAGTACGCAGACGACGCAAACGGAAGAAGTAGCGCAAAGCGCAACAGCAATCGCAGCCTCCACAAGCCTTCGAAGCAATACACGTTCACCAGTACTGAGACGCCCAGGATGCGGAGCACCTATATTCGTGTTTCGGTCACACCAGCCAAGCAGAGGAAGTGACTATCCCGCCAAGCAGTTGTTGAATCGAACGCATGCCAGCCTCTTTGAGCGCGCAGCGCGCAATGTTGCCGTATCAACTGTTTCACTATGAAACACGGTCATTCCACTGCTCTGACATTCAGAACACCGCGCCGATGTCGCGCATCCAGCCAGGAACTGGACGTTCGAGTAGAAACACTCACGAGCTGTTTCACGACCATCATACTATACAGCAGGGGGCCAAATGCTTCATTTGTGCTGGCCGCATTAGCAACGGCGGTTGGGAAGATAAAAAGGCTCGGCAGCAAGCTCAGAAACTCAATCTTCTGCGCGATGCGCGCCGGCGTCTCCACGACCCCGCCCCGCTAACAGGTTCCCAAATTTCCCATACGCACTTGCTGCATTGTATTTTGAAAATCAACTGCAATTATAGCAATGGGAACACATTTTTGTGCGCTTGCTGCACCCGAAGGCGACAACCTAGCTTCACCAAGCAATAAACAAACTAGCTCATGCAGTTTTCTACATCCTCAAACACCATAGCAGCAACATGCATGCAACCTAGTTGCGCAATAGGCATAATATCAAATGTGATGGCGGCAGACTGCAGAAGCCGAACGAAACGAGCAACGTGTCTACACGCTGCAACTACCAAGCAGCTCTGCGTAGCATGCGTACATGGTTTCTCCTTCTAGTCTACCTACAGGATGCTGCACTAAGCTTACTACTCACCTCCTACGTCAGGCATTCCTCCCAGCGATGCTCAGTACGGTGCCACCGTATTTTGATTGGCGCGTGCCGACCAGTGGGGTCTAACCCACCCCACAGCTATCTCGCGGTTTCAGAAAAGAATCCGCGTTGCCTCTAGTTCACATCAAGATAGTGTCTACTCCCTCCTATGTAAACAACCAGGGCAGCGGTCTTCCCAGGAATTCAGAAGAGTACACTGACGACGCAAACGAAAGAAGTAGTGCAACGCGCGAAAGCAATCGTAGCCTCTGCAAGCCTTCGAAGCGACACAAGGTCAACAGCACTGAGAAGCCCACGCTACCGAGCAACTGCAGCCGTTGCTGGGTCACTCCAGCCAAGCAGAAGCAATGAAGATAGCGCAGGCACTTGTTGCATCTTGCCGGCATCGAACCTATGCCAGCTGCGTTGAACTTGCAGCTCGCGGTGTCGCAGTGTCAACGGCTTTGCTACGAAACACGGTAACTCTGTTGCCCGGACAAGCTGCAGACGCACCGAATGCGAAGAGTGCAACCAGGGAAATGGGGCTGAAAAACTCACGAGCTGTTACACAGAGGTCATACTATGTAGCATTGGACCAACTGCTCCACTTATGCGCGATCCACAGCAACGGAAGCTGCGATAATTAAGAGGTGTAGCAACGCCCTTAGGAACTGGACCCGTTATAGCGAAGCGCATCTGCGTTTACGCAGCTCCGCCAAAGTAACGGATTCACATGCTTCTCCATGTGTCCATTCCCTGCAAGTGCCTGAACCATCATTCTATTCACAACAGTGAGAACACATGTTTGAGCACTGACAGATGCATGTTGACTCGCAGATGCATGCTGCATAAAAGTGCGGCATCTGGCGCTTCTGAATCATGAGGCACACCCTTCTGCCAGAAGGCCAGTGCAATTTGCCTTCATGGCCCTCCCGACAGGAGTAGGACCTGCAGCTTTGGTAATCCGGCGTGACGGTCCAGGCACGGAAGAGACGGCGGATTTGGGCTGGAGGTGGTGTGTTGCTCAAACAACTGCATTTGAGGACAGACATCCCGTGCCATGTACATCTACTGTGGAGCCATCCGGCTCAGCCACCACCACCAACCTAGAACATTGTCTTTACGCACTTGCTACACCGTCCGTTCATCAGAGCTTTTTTCGCCACCGTTCATACCCATCTCCAATGTATGTTGATCGCGTGCTGCATGCTGCATCGTTGCAAATCCTACTCGCGTATTCGGCAAGCAGCATGCACCGCCTATCCCACAGGCCAAACTACCATGCTATCAACACTGCCATGCTATCAACGCACTTCCCGCAACTCACCATTACCAACATTATGCTAATTCTGCGTGCTCACCTAATACCTAAAACAGCCCTGAAGAATTGTGCCTTGCTTCATCGAGTTGGGAGCACCTCCTACACTGTTCGCCAACACAGGACTGTAGATCCAATATTCCACAGAAGCCCGCGAAACCTGTAGTAGTCGTACCCGCTTGAAAGTGAACAGCAGCATAACATGCGAACAGCAGGATTAATGACTCCATCGTCACTGTAGTTGCAACAAATCACGAGGCCAAAAAAAAGCCTGCGAAATGCTACAAAACTACGGTTGTGCAGAAAGAGCGTAAAAGAGCGTCTTTCACGTGTCTGTCCATCCAAGGGTGCGTCTAAATAGCCCTCTCCGCGCACTCCCTGAGTGGTGCCTCCACCAAAGTCACGCCCACCGTCCATCCGCCACACAATTAAGTGCCGTCGTATCTTCGGTCATTCATAAACAGCCACTGCCTGCTCCTATCAACAAAGAAACATCCCTTACAACGCTCATGAAGTCCTACGGTCACCTCTCGGAAAGCCGTCCCTTCTGCTACTTTGTACAGGACAGCCATTCCCTGTCCTCATCGAAAGGAAACCATCAGCGGAAGCATAAGCCAGCCGGATAACTAGATAGTCAAACACAGCTCCACAAGGGCTCTATGAATGAAAGTGTTGTGAGACAATGCGGCAAGGAGGCACGCAGTTAGAGTGACGTGCAGCCCAGTAGCTACTGTTGTGTCGACAAGCCACGAAAGCCAAGAGGGTTTGGCAACGAATTCACAGACCGCATGCACTCAAATGGTCTGTTTCACAACGTGTCTATTCTTGCAGGTACATAATTTACGCCGTGTGGGCACGTGTTAGATTTTCCGGTCATCGAACGTTTGCTCGAAACCATGCTCATTCGCCCTCATGTAAAGGTCGCCCTACCCTTGGCCAACCCAAACAAGTTACCCGTCCCGGTATAGAAGACAGAGAGTATTTCAACTTCGCATAAGGGGCTTCTCACCTTGCATCTTCCTGAAGGCCCGCAGAGCCGTAATTGCCGTACTGCCTTGAAACAATGAGTGGCAGGATGAACGTCGCACGGTCGCAACTGTTACGGGGGAAGAGCCCATGAAACCCAAGCAAGGTCAGCAAGATGCTTCAAAGCTGCGGGTGCTATTCCACTCCGTAGCATGGGGTGGCACTCGAGCAGGCAAAACAAGGCGCCAGATTCTCGAAACATCCCCATCACGCACTTCCTGCATCATGGCGTTATTGCCTGTTCGTACATCGTCGTCTCACTGAGGTGCATATAACTTGCATTCTTACAATACCGCCAGCATTCAGCCATGCGGCTGTCGCCCTATGCCTAGCATCATCTGCCTATTCCAAGCAGTAAAAATGCCTATTGTCCCCTATATCCGCTATGAAGTGCGCCTTCATGTAGAAACCTGCAAGACTTCCTCTGCCACTAGTGCAATGAACAAGCAAAGCGACGAGGAAGAGGGATGGCGCTAACTGATGAAAAGTGCCATTTGCTGTTGCCAAGCGATCCAAAGAATTCTGCCACGTTCTCCCAAGCTGCGGTTGCTGGGCAGCCCGTTTCCAAGTTATTCGAAACTTTGGCATGCAGCCTCGAGCAATGAATAAAACAATCATGCCATTAACGCACGTCCTGCATTACGCCATTAACATAATCATGCCCAAGCTACTGCATGACCTCAAGGCCTCTAGAACTATCCAGGGAATCCTGGTTTGCCACATAGCCGTAGGTGCCCCTATCCAGCAATGCCTATCTTCGCCACAGCGCTATTAAGCCTCACATGGTATGCCCTATGTGCATTGCCTTGG
>NW_013548807.1:0-4436 GCF_000499425.1 Eimeria acervulina | reverse complement strand
CACCATCCCAATGTTGATTTGAACGGCCCCGTGTTCCTTCGCAGGGATCAGCCGCGAGGTGGCGGAGCATTTTCTTGGGACGTACAAATCAACAACACGGCCCTCGTCGTTCTCCATCCTGCGGAGAGAAAACAAATAAAAAACATCTAAATTAAAGAGAAGGTAAGGGGAGAGAAAGAAGATAAGCCATCCAACATAATGATGAAGCCAAGCAAATAACCAGAGTCAAGCAATAAATAACATTTAAAAGCATGAGAAATAGAGGAATCAACACTTCAATAAACAACCCATAGAAAAGGGAACAAACAACAGAAAAATGCAAACAATAACAAAAACAATGCGAAAGATGGAGGGATCTAAAGCAGAGGCACTAATAGACAAATCAGAAGAGATAAGAATATATACCAAAGAAAGACAGCAAACAACAACGGCGAAACAACGGAGAAAGGTGAAGCAACAAGAAACAAAGACAAAAAAGAGAAGAACAAAGGCAACCGCATACACCGCTTCGCTTCCATTCACAAGCACCCACAAAGAAGATGAAACACCAGCAAAAGGAATAAAACAAAAACAATGGCGAGAAGACAGCATGCGGCCGTAGGGCAGCTGCAGCTGCTCTTCGTCTTCGCCTGCATCCGGATGAGCGAAAACAAACCCAAGCAACGCCTATTCATCTTTGCAATAAGACGGAAAACAACGAGAGAAAACAAACAAGAGGAGGAAAAAGAATCTAACTCAACTGCACATACACCGGGGCCTCCTGGCCGCTCCGCTGTCCACAGGTCGGCAGGAAGCACAGGGAGGCAAAACTATTCAACATAAGAAGGACGAAATACTAATTCACTTCAATTACTTCCCTTAACAAAGACAAACAAAAGCAAAAGCCCTTCTTGGGGCCACCAAGTATAGCACGAGTTGGACGAAGGGCGTTCTGCAACTGGATGAAATTAAACTCACTTCTCTTGCGGTTAGAAGGCGTTCTAACGATGAGAACAATCACAATAATCGCAAAAAGAAGAAAATTCGAATTTTGCCTCGCTTCAGCTGTCTGTACACCTCAGCCTTCCAAGCTGCCTGGGGCCTCCCCACAGCCCTACTGCTGCGAGTGCGTTCTGGCTGCATGGGGCTGGGAGGCTTTGAATACCGATGGTTTTTGAGTTACTAACGCATCTTTAGTGTAATTACGGCAGGTTTTTCATCTTAATATACCATTATGCATTAAAAAACAATTTAAACGGTTCATTTTCGCTGAAGAAAGCCGAAGAAGCAGCCGCACTGCTGCCGTGCTGCGGTATTTGCTGCGGCAGCTAGCGGTCGGCTCTAGTGCTTGTATTGTTGAAATGATGTTTGTTTGATTTGTCTGTCGCTGTTTATTCCTGCTTTTTGTTATTTTTCTCCCTTTTCCCTCTCATTTAAGCGCTGCGTGGCTCCTCAGAGCCTCCGGTTGCTTCCTCTTCCCCATCTCACCAGCGCCGTTGAGCTGATGGTGCGCGATTTGCTGTTTGTCTTCTCTTTGACTCCTTTTATTTATTTTTCTTCATCTTCTTCATCTTTTTTGACTTCCTTTCCTCTTGGCTTTCCCCCTTCTTCAATTTAAACGCCGACGCAGACCAGAGGCCCCTATCGGCTGCTGCTGTGTTTGGAACATATCCCTCCTTTTTTGTTGCAGCTCCTGCAAATCATTCTGCTGCCTTCCGGTGCGTCTCTTGGCTCTTGTTTTAGCGAATTAACAGACTGCAGTAGCAGAGAAAAAGAAGGGCTGATGATGTTGCATTCTGTGCTATATATTACGTCTATACTGTTTGGTGTACAACATGCATTCTTTAATATATCGTACAACAGTATTATTGATTACTGTATATTGCATCATTATTTATATGTAGCCGTTGATTTTATCTACAAACTTTTATTTGCTTGTTGGAGTTTATATTGACAGCAGAAGCAACAGGAGAATCAAAAAGAATAAACGAGGACCCCAGTTGCACTGTATGTGTTTATCGCGTGTTGGTCTTGGGTTTGTGTTTATGTTGGGTGTGTTGTTTATTTTTAATTTCGTCTGTCTTTTTGTTTCTGCAGGACGTTCATCTGCTGTTCTTTGTTTCCTCTCTTCTTTTTTTTCGTGGAAGCTTTAAAGAAGATGAATCTCCTTTTCGCGCGGAGTTTGCTGCTTAGTGCTGTTTGCTGTTTGTCTTTATTATCTCAACCCCATGGGGCTCTGACTCTGCCTACCAGCAGCAGCATGAACGAGGAGGGAGAAGTGCTGCCAATGGGCCGCCAAATCCCTGTGAATACTTCGCAGCAGACTGTGCGAGCGCAGCTCCCTGTTGAATTTGTTCAGATTGATTTCAGCACCCCAGGTAGTGCTGCTGCTACAGCAGCAGAAGCAACAGCAGAAGCCGGCACCGTACGCCAAACAAGAGACCCACAGGAAGATATCAATTCAGACAGTTCGTTTTTTAGCAGCTTCGATGGTTTCTCATCTCCAACGATCGCCTTTTCAAGAAGAACACGCAGTAAGGCATTTGCTCATGAGGTGTCCATACACCTGGAAGTTGTATTCCATTCTGCCGTATGAGTAGCATTATCATCTTTTTTGTTTTTTTCGCCTTTTCTTTCTTTTTCTACAGGGTCAGACGAAAGATCCACATACCCTTTTCTAGATTTCTTCACATCTGATTGGGACGATGAAGCTGATTCTTTGTTTGAAGGTGACGGCCCAGATGAAGACGAAGATATTTTTGCCTTTCCCGGCTTTTTAGCGGCTGCTCCTCCTCCTCCTCTCAGCGAATCCATGCCGTCGCGATCGCTGAGACGGAAAGGTAGAATTTGAACTCAACATGAGGCTTCTGCATGCAGCGCAAGACGCAGGCAGGCGATGGCCGCATCACCATCACGCTTCCAAGCACCCAGCTAGCTAGCTAGCTAGCTAGCTAGCTGTCTGGCCCGTTAGCTAGTTAGCTAGCTGGCTAGCTACGAGGATGCTGAAGGAATTAGGTGTTGGGTGCGGCGCAGGTCCTGCATCATATTTACAGTGTATGTACACCTCTTCGCACCGCTTTAAATGAAGCCTTTGAGCTCGGAGGTACAGAGAAATGGAGAGAATTTGTATGTATCTTTTCTCCTTAACGACAGATTTACACAAAAAGCGGTAGCCGCAAGAAGTGGTTGCTGCAGAGCCCTTCTCTTTAATGAATCGCAGCGACTATTGCTGCAGATTTGTTTGCTCTCGCACACAAGTGCGGGAACGAAGACGAAGTTTTGTATTATTTCTTGGACTTCCTTTTTACGTATTTCAAGCAAATAGATGGAGAACACTGAAAAGAGAAGAAGAGCTGTTCGCTTTATTCATTCGTTTGCTGCCACTCAATGGGTAAAACCCCAAAGCAAATAATATACTACTAATGATGGTAGTAACAAATGTAATAATCCGGATAATAGGTTAACTATCAGCAACAATAATAAAAGTAATTATAAACAAGACAAAAATGCTGCATTAATGAGGAAAGTAGACGTAATCAGGCTGACGATAGTTGTTATAAGCATCAGCAGTAGGTGCCCTAGCCACAGTAATTATAGTTTAAGAATGAATAGTATAATAATGATATTAATAATCACAATACTATTGACAGTAGTAACTATAATAATGAGAATACGTAAAGAGAAACAATAGAAATAAATAACAAGTGTCCCAATAAATAAAAAAGCAATAATGATAGACAATACTAGTTAAGCTTTTTTGTTCTTATTTGAAATATGAAATAATTAAAAACTGCATTTAATTTGTATAAAAAGACCAACAGAGAATTAAAAAGACATTCTTTTACTGCCGATTTAATTATTCTTCGCTATGTTTTGTTGGGAATTAGCAATCTACGAATTATATTTGTAAATAGCTCATAAAAAAGGCATCCATATAATACTATGAAGCATTACTATTATTATTATTAACATTATTGTTAATAAAGTTTTATTTATTGCATTTTTTATTATTATTCAGGAACCTGGCTAAACAGGTGAATTGTTTCTTCTTCAGAAAGCGTATCGCGCATCGCTTCTTCAATGCCGCGTATACTGCCTGCAGGGGACAAACAAAAGCAGAAAAAACAAATAAATAAGCAATTTAAAACCGTTTAATTATCATATTCATGCAGTTATTGTTCATTCATTTTCTTATTATTCAACTTGGCCCTGCTAATATTGTTGGTTTAGATATATACCCAAACCACCATACAGCCGATAAACTGCTGATTGGAGGATGAACAATAAGGGCAACGGCGTGCATTAACAAGTATATATATATATATATACATGCATATATATATATATATATTAATGAATGTATGCATACTTATGAGCAACTGTATATTTATATATACATATATATATATATACATACATATAGTTGTGCTTGTTAATGCATGTAACTGCGTACACAT
>NW_013548808.1:0-3996 GCF_000499425.1 Eimeria acervulina | reverse complement strand
ATATAATATTTGTTGAATTGTTTAGGGGCTCGTGCAGTGTACGAGCGTTGGATGGAGTGGAATCCGTCAGACAAAGGCTGGCTGGTGTATATACACTTCGAAGAAAGATGCAGAGAGTTAGAGAGAGCGCGAAAAGTATTTGAAAGGTAAAGCAAACACTTACTTTACTCTGCAGCTATTCTTATCCTTCTTCGTCCTTCACACCCTTCATATCCATTCATTAGCAACCCTTTTTTATTACTCTCCTAAACCCTAAACCCTAAACCCTAACTACAGGCTTCAGGTCGTACCTCTTTGGGTTTAGGGTTTTAGGGTATAAAGGATTTAAAGGGTTTAGGGTTTTAATAGGGTTTATAATGTTAAGGGTGTGTAGGGTTTAGGGTTTTAGGGTTTAGGGTTTGCCAGATGGAGACAGTTTAGGGTTTAGGGTTTAGGGTTTAGGGTTTAGGGTTTAGAATGCTTTTAGGCTTTAAAGGGTTGTGGGGTTTAGGGTCTAGGGTTTAGGGTTTAGGGTTTATAAGGCTTAGGCTTTATAGGGCGTAGGGTTTGTAAGGTTTAGGGTTTATAAGGTTTATGGTTTAGCTTTTATCAGCTTTAGGATCTATACGATTTAGGGTTTAGGGTCTAGGATCTAGAGTTTAGGGTTTAGGGTGTAGGGTCTAGGATCTAGAGTTTAGGGTTTAGGGTTTAGGGTTTAGGGTTTAGGGTTTAGGGTTTAGGGTTTGCGCAGGTACTTGAGCAACCGTCCGAGTCAGGAAGCATTTCTTCGGTTTTGCAAATTTGAAGAGCGGCATAAAAATATTCCTCGAGCGAGAGCAGGCTTTGAAAAGGCTGTAAGACTTCTTTTACTTTATTATTTTATTTTATTTTATTTTACTTTATTTTATCTTATTATTTTGTTATTTGGTTTTGTTGTCTTGTTCATTTTATTATTTTATTTTATTATTTGATTTATTATTATTTTATTATTTGGTTTTGTTTTGTCGTTCATTTTGTTATTTTATTTTATTTTGTTGCCTCTTGTGTTTTATTTCATTATTTTATTGTTTTATTTTGTTTTATTTTATTTTATCATCTTATTTTGTTTTATTTTATTATTTTATTTTATGATATTTTATTTTATTATTTTATTTTGTTTTGTTGTTCATTTTGTTATTTTATTTTATTTTATTTTTGTTGCAAGAGCTGTAAAAGAGCTCTTCTGTAGTTATTTTATTTTATTTATTAGGCTTGATTGCATTTATTTTATTATATTTTGTTTTGTTTCATTTGTCTTTGCTTGTGTCTATCTATTTATTCTTTTTAACTTTAGGGTTTAGGGTTAAGGGTTTAGGGTTTAGGGTTTAGGGTTTAGGGTTTAGCGTTTAGGGTTCTATTTCCCTTTTTCTATGTACATTTGTCTGTCTCTTTCTCTCTCCTTTGTTTTATTATTTCGTTTTGCTTCCCCTTGGCTATATGGCTGCTGTTGCTGCTGCTGCTGTTGCTGTTGCTGCTGCTGTTGCTGCTGCTGCTGCTGTTGCTGTTGCTGGTGGTGCAGTATTTCTGTATTTTTTTCTCGCATTTTGTATCGTTACAAAGTTGCGTCTGCTGCTCCTCTTTGATTTGAATATAAATATATATTTACCTGTATTATTTATTTATTTATCTAAATATTTTATTTTATTTATTTGTTTTGTTTATTTTATAGATTGAACTCCTTCCAGAAGACATGTTAGATGAAAATTTTTACCTCAAATTCGCTGCCTTTGAAGAGAGACAGCGCGAGCAAGCGAGGTAAGAGAAAAACAATAAATAAATAAATAAATAAAATAAAATAAAATAAATAAAATAGAATAAATAGCTGTAAATAAATAAATAAATAAATAGATAACTTAGTTAATTTATTAACTGTGTGTTCCGAGCGAAAGCCTTTAGCATTGACCTACCTCCTTCGTATTTGTTTATTCTAATAAATAAATAAATTAATTAATTAATTAATTAACTAATATATTTATTTATTTTATTTGTTTATTTATTTATTATTAGAGCGAAAGCAATCTACGAAGCGGCTTTACAACGCGTTCCTCGCGGACAGGCAGACGAACTTTACTCGAAATATGTTGCCTTTCAGAAGCAGTTTGGAGACAAGTAATTTCTTTATAAAATAATTAACTCTTTATACACATGTATTACTCTTTTATAGCATTTATTGTTCTTTATAGACGTGCATTACTCTTTATAAACATTTATTGCTCTTTATAAACATGTATTACTCTTTATAAACATGTATTACTCTTTATTATTCTGTATAATCTTCAATAACTCTTTTTATATGCTTTTTCTTCTCTTTATAATTCTTTATTATTACTCTTTAGCATCTTGAATAACTCTTTATAAAATAAATAATTGTTCATAACACTTTTTACTTTTATATCTCTCAATAAATCTTTGTACTGCTCAATGACTCTTTATTAACTTTGCTCTTTTTATTTGTTTTTAATCAATCTTTATTACGCTTTGTTATCCTTTATTACGTTAATTAATCATTTATAAAATAATTTACTCTTCATAATAAACATTCATTGGTCTTTACAACTCTTTCTTACTTCTTATTACTCTTCATTACCCTTAATAGCTCTTTATAGCCCTCAATAACTCTTTATAACTCTCTATAACTCTGTCGATGATTTAGGGTTTAGGGTTTAGGGTTTGTAAGTTGTATGTGTTGTATGCAGAGAGGGTTTAGGGTTTAGGGTTTAGGGTTTAGGGTTTAGGGTTTGTAAGTTGTATGTGTTGTATGCAGAGAGGGTTTAGAAGAGACAGTATTATCTAAACGCCGTTTTGTTTATGAAGAAGCACTTCATAAAAATTTATGTAATTACGATTGTTGGTTTGATTATATTCGTCTAGAAGAATCTGCAGGAGACATCGAACGAACAAGAAATGTCTATGAAAGAGCAGTTGCTAATACACCCCCCATCTTAGAAAAAAGATGCTGGACAAGGTCTGCTGCTGCTGCTGCTGCTTCTGCTGCTGCTTCTGCTGCTACTTATGTTGTTGCTGCTGATGCTGATGTTGCTGCTGCTGCTGCTGTTGATGTTGCTATTGTTGCTGCTGCTGTTGGTATTGCTCCTGCTGTTGTTGTTGCTGTTGTTGTTGCTGATGCTGTTGCTGTTGCTGTTGCTGCTGTTGCTGCTGCTGCTGTTATTTGTTTCCGATTGAATGTTATATTTGTTTATTTGTCTAAGACAAACAAACAAACAAACAAACAAACAAACAACAAGCAGCAAGTAGATAAATGAGAAGATATGAATGCATGTGTATATATGAATTCAGATATATATACATTTGGATATCATATGCGCTGTTTGAAGAACTGCAAGCAAAAGATATAATGCGGTGTCGCCAAGTCTATGAGAAAGCTTTAGAAGTAGTACCGCATAAATTATTTTCTTTTGCTAAACTATGGACGCTCTTCGTCGCATTTGAAGTATATTATTATCTTCACATTCACCTATTGCTGCTGCTGTTGCTGCTGCTGTTGCTTTTGCTGCTATTGCTGCTGCTGTTGCTGCTGCTGCTGTTGCTGCGTTGAAGTTGAATTTGTGTGTTTGATGGTGTATTGGATTGTTATTTCGATGTGCACAGATATAATAATAATAATTATTATTATTATCATTATTATTATTATTAACTATAATTATACATACTATTATTATTATTATTATTATTATTATTATTATTATTATTATTATTATTATTATTATTATTATTAATTGTTATTACTACAGGTGCGTCATTTGAACTTAGAACGAGCGAGAAAAATATTTGGAGCTGCAATTGCAAAATGCGGCAAAGAAAAAATATTTCGAAGCTACGGCCAGCTGGAACTTCGCCTGGGAAACATCGACCGCTGCAGACAAATCTACGCGAAGTTCATTGAAACCTATCCTCTTAATCCAAAGGTAAGCAGCAGCAGCAGCAGCAGCAGTTTATACGACATAACAAGATCGGAAG
>NW_013548809.1:0-3401 GCF_000499425.1 Eimeria acervulina | reverse complement strand
TTATAGCTTATTTACGGGTACACCTATATATATACATATATATATATATATATGTATATATATATATATATATATAGCTTATAGCTTATTTACGGGTACACTTATATGTACATATATTCATATATATATATAAAATACTTAGTTGTTTGCGGCATTCATTTTTCGGGTGTCTGTACACCGTAGCGATTTGATAGGAAGTGGCTGAGGATGTTAGTGCGAATATAATCGGTGAAAGTTTAATGCAGAGAAGCATCAGAAGATAAGCAATATATAACTCCTTCCATCTATTGAGGGCGTAAACAGAGACACAAGTTCTTCAACTGCTGCTGCTGCTGCTGCCCTTTGTGCTGCTGCTGCTGCTGCAGCAGCTGCTACAGCAGCAGCAGCAGAAAGAGCAGCAGCAACAGCAGCAGCGTCTCAGGTCCGCACGTACAAGAGACTATCAATGCTGCAGCAAATGCTTCGCACACTTCCGCTGCTGCTGTTGCTGCTGGCATGGCGCTGCAGGTGCCTGCAGCAGCAGCAGCAGCAGCAGTAGCAGCAGCTTCTGCAGCAGCATTTTCAGTTGTGCATTAACAGCGTAAGGTTATACGCTCTCTGCCTTAAGGGCTTTAAAGCCCCTTCCACCTTCCGCTGTTTCGGGGTGTATGGACAGCTGCTGCTGCTGCAGCAGCTCTGCTGCAGCAGCTGCTGCTGCTGCCGCCACTTAGATGCTTGCTGCTGCAGCAGCAGTAGCAGCAGCAGCTGCTGCTGCTGCTGCGGTGCCGAAGAGCACTCGCCCTTTACAGCAAACACGATGCGTTGCTTATCTTACTGCTGCTGCTGCTGCTGCTGCTGTTTCGGCAGACAGCAGCAACAGCAGCAGCAGCTGTTGTTGCTACTGCAGCAAAGCTGCGAGCAGCAACAAAAACACGTCAGCTGCTGCAGCAGCCGCTCTTCTTGCTGGGGCGCGACTGCATGCTGCGGGTGTTATCCTCATCAACCTGCGTATACACCCCAAGCCTCCTCAAACCCTAAACCCTAAACCCTAATGCACAGCTATACCACGGGCCCACAACCGCCTGAACACCCCGACGGATCTGCGCTTCACCACTCAACAGGCAGGCAGGAATTAGGGTTTAAAAGAATGAGCTTAGGGTTTAGGGTTTAGGGTTTAGGGTTTACTTGAATCTTCTGGCCTCTGCCTGGTTGTGTTACAGCTCCCTGGGGATTATCCTCCATTTGTTTTTTCTGTCTTAGCAGATATATTTCTGTTCACCAGCCACAAACCCTAAACCCTAAACCCTAAACCCTAAAACCCTAAACCCTCGTCGAAACCCCCGCCCTAAACCCTATCTACGCAATACCTCCATCATCAACAACTAAAACCCCAAACCCGCAAACCCACCACCCATAAACCCTAAACCCTCAGTCAGCACTGCACCCTTAGGTCGTAAACCCCAGCGCCCAAACCCTAAACCCTAAACCCTAAACCTTGCACACCCCCACCCCAAAGCCCTTCTTAACCCTAAACCCTCACAGCACCCAGCCCAAAACCCAAAACCCTAAACCCTAAACCCTGAACTGGTCCGCGATCCCAAACCCTAAGCCCTAAACCCTAAACCTGCACACGCGCCTCAAACCCTAACCCGTAAACCCTAAACCCTAAACCCTAAAAGCATCGTACCTGCTAATATCTGATGGAATGCCTGTTCTACATTCGTAGCATCAAGAGCACTGGTTTCAATGAAGGCTAAGTTCTCTCTATTAGCAAATCGTGTCGCCTCTTCAGGAGATACTGCTCTTAAATGTCTTAAGTCGCTCTTATTTCCAACCAATAATATTACAATGTTAGGGTCCGCATGGTCCCGAAGCTCCTTCAGCCAACGCTCCACCTATCATATATACACAAACCCTAAACCCTAAACCCTAAACCCTGAACCGTAAACCGTAAACCCTGAACCGTAAACCGTAAACCCTGAACCCTAAGCCCTACACCCTAGACCGTAAACCGTAAACCCTGAACCCTAAACCCTAAGCCGTAGTCCCCAAGCCGTAAACCCTAAACCCTAAACCCTAAAGCCTAAACCCTTGGGGACAATATCGCTTGTCCGTAATACCCATAGGAAACGGGAACTTCATGCAACCGATATTTAAACCCACGAGAAAAAGGCAGCTCGAAACCCTAAACCCTAAACCCTACACCCTTAATTCACGGAAAGGCGGTTGGGCGCAACGCACAATCCCCCACAAAACCCTAAACCCTAAACCCTAAACCCTAAACCCTAAACCCTAAACCCTTACGTTCTCGAAGGACTGGCGCTTGGAGATGTCGTACACCAACAAGGCACCAACAGCCCCCCGGTAATATGCAGATGTTATCGCCCTGTATCTCTCCTGGCCAGCTGCACGTAAACCCTAAACCCTAAACCCTAAACCCTAAATCCTATACCCTAAACCCTATACCCTAAATACCTGCAGGCATCTCGAGTTGCTGCACTTGCTTCAAAGAGAATCGATGCATGAGCCGTCATCCGGCCTAGAAACCGCAAACCCTAAACCCTAAACCCTAAACCCTAAACCCTAAACCCTTAACCCTAAACCCTAAACCCTAAACCCTACCTGTGTCCCAGATCTGCGCCTTAATGACTTTCCCTTCATCCAGATAGACGCTCTTTGTTGCAAACTCCACCCCTATTGTTGATTTGCTTTCGAGATTAAACTCATCGCGAGTGAACCTGCGCATGCATAACCCTAAACCCTAAACCCTAAACCCTAAACCCTATACCCTCAATCTGGATACAGAGGCTTTACAAGAAGACTGCTAAACCCTAGGGCCGGTGCAGCAGAAGAAAACCCCAAATGAACTCGGCGCATTAAACCCCAAACCCTATAACAACACTAAACCCTAAACCCTAAACCCTAAATCCTAAATCCTATAACAGCATCAAACCCTAAACCCTTAGCCCTAAACCCTCGAGCAGCACCTGGAAAGCATATTAGACTTCCCTACGCCGCTGTCCCCAATGAGAACAACTGCAAAAACAAACCCCAAACCCGTATCATATCATATATATATACGCAATCTGTATATATATATATATATACATATATATATCTTTATATATATATATATCTTTATATATATATACATATATATACATATATATAAAGATATCTGCCTGAATAGATATGCAGAAATTGAGATAGAGAAATAGATATGTCCACATATTTATATGCATCCATGGATACGTATGCATGCACGTATATACATATGTATATATGACAATATATAAACATAAACATATATACATATATATATATATGTAGATATATACATATACATGTAAATGCATATATATATATATATATATATTGTACCTACGCATACATATGCATATTCTTATATATATATATATATA
>NW_013548810.1:0-5325 GCF_000499425.1 Eimeria acervulina | reverse complement strand
ACGGCTGCTCATGCAGACTGCACTATTGAATGCGACGAACAGCAGCGCGCAGGAGGCACGATTATGAAGGTGCTTTGTTAGTGGGTATTTGCAGCCAAGCGTCCCCCCCCGTTTCAGCAGAAATGCGTACAACCTTTTAAAAACACTCCAAGTCATTATGCAAAGCATGTGAGAAAATAGCCTGCTCAAACGGTAGCCAGGGGCGACGCGCATGCGCCCACCACAAAACCTGCAGCGAGCAACACAAAACCCGCAAAAGGGCCTAATGCTAGCAGCGTGCCCAGCAGCACTCTAAGACGTAAACAGTGCGCGTCGCCGTCTCCGCAACGCCGATCAAACTGCAGCTCGGAGTAGCTGTTTAGCTCTTCTATCCCAGGAACTTCGAGGTGCTGCAGGCGCACTTTCTACAATTCAGCGATGGCGCACGAGTTCATACCTCAAGCTGACCAGTCCGACATGTGAAAAAGCATTACAAAGGGGCAGCAGCTACCAGTTATCTTCAGGAAGATGCACGAGCAACTGTTTGCAAGAAACCACTACAGCCATCCCAGTTGTATCAGTGCCACACTGCATCTCGCCAGTGCGCCAAAAATATGCTCCTCTTATGCAAAGAACTACACCAGTTTTTCACCTGTTAAGATCATCAAAGAACTTCTAGGCGGCATCGATACAAGTCTCGAATTGGCTGTAACACATTCGCTTTCTCCGCACGAATCCGGAGACCGTCGTACTCTCTGTTTCTTGCCTACTCATACACTGCTGACCTTGATCCACAAGTTTGTTGCATGTTCTCTTGCTAAGCCTTAATGCGGCCATCCCACTACTCCACGAACCATTCATTAATTGCTTTTCCGGCGCCGACACTTTGGGCAGCACCGGTTAACCAATCTGTTCGTGCTGGCTGTTTGCTGGAAATTAACTGGTAGCCCTACATCATCCGCGCAACGCGGCAAGCACGCCAAGTGCACTGTAGCCTAGTGACACAGGATCTTCCTTCTCTGAACTGCCCCAACCTGCCAGGATATAGAAACTGCAGCAGGTAAACGTTTCCCCGAAGCGAGTAAACTTCTATACAAAACCATCAACAAATAAGGACGTTTGGAGCGCTTATGCGATCGGAAGTGTGGCGCCAACAGCTCCCGAAACAGGGCAATAACCAGCATCCGAAACCATCACCAAACACTGCGTCGCACGCAGGACGTTTGGAACGCGTATGTGACAGGGAGTGCAATACCAACGGCTCTCGAAACATGGTAACAACCATTTCGTATACGGGTCAGCGGCGAATTCCTACAGACCGCCGACATTCAATAGCCCCAATAAATCTGAATACGGATTTCCACAAACGCACACAGCATCATACGCAGTTCTCTCAGGTCTTCAAATGGTTCGCCCCCATTCCAGCCGTCCTTTGTCCCCACCCAGTGCGTATGTAAAAGGTATAATCGTTTTGTTTTGTAGCAAGCGCAGGGTGTGTGAACACTCCCACGAAGTCCCTGCCGGCAAACCACTGACGGTCTGAGTGCAACGGCGTCAAACGCCACACTGCCTGAAGCTGCAGGCTTCCTTGCAAGAGGCAGTGCGCTCACTCATTGGACACGTGCGTTAGGCATGTCCATGAGCAATGCATATGGCAGCACGCCATCCATACAAAAAGTAGAATAACAGACAACGTGAGGCGCATGCAAGAACACGCCAGGTAAAAGAAAAGCGCAGAAGAAATTTATCCCAAGATGCTTAGAGCCGCTCAGCAACAACATCTACATCTATCTATCTTTCGCAGCCTGGAAGTACTTCCAACGCTCGCCACAAGTGCAGTTTCTGGCCCACACAAGATAAATCAGTCAAGGCGCTTCATACTGCCGCATAGAATACGACCCTCTTCCCAAGGACCAGCTGTATGCATTACTGCAATCTTCATGGAGGGATGAAGGACTAAGAGGAACTACAATAGATCAAAGACTCACTGCACTTGATAGGTTCGAGGGTGGAAAACTTGCAGTGACGGTGCATGCACGCATCCTGCGAACTTGCTCCACTGACCGCATCACGCGCAGTGTGACAAGCAGTTTGGTGTCTTTGTGCGCTTACCCTATAATCCTAACTCACGCTCTAGAACAGAATGGCCAGCGAAATTATGCAGACTTGGTGCATCTCTTCATGGGTCCTGCACGTCAAAAACCCCTTGTTGGTTGTATCGCCGCACAAGCATGACACTCTAGGCCGCAGCTCCCCGAAAAGCTCCCCAGAGTATCACTTTACGGACGTGGCTCTCCCGAAGCGGGCGTCTGACAAGACGATAATGCCCGGCTGCATCCCACGAAATGCAATGACGTGCAGCGGAACGAGGAACCCGCAGTAGGCAATGGCAAAAGCCTTGATGCCCACAAGGGACAAAACCCACGGATACAGGACGGGAATCTGCCTGCCGGCCCATGTGCCTTCCTCGACTTACTTGAAGGAATCAACCACAAAACCTTAAAGTACTTCAAGATTTTCGTTGCAGCTTACTCATACCAAGAACCCTCCAGCACTCCAAGGCCTTCGAACAAACTCAACCCAATGTACCCCAAAGCTGTCATCTGCGGAACTGTACTGTACACCAATGCGTTATCAGCACGCATGAAGTTGTGGGTGCTGAAGCCGCAGCTCACTAGCAGCAAACAGAAAAATACACAACGCCACAGTCCTCACACCCAGTGGGCAGTCAACCAACCACCTTTTGCATAACTTGTACATGTACGCACCCTCTGTACGATATTGTACACTACGAGGTATGCAGGCTCGCCTGGCATTTACCCTCCAGGCCCGCGGGAGTGCCAAAAAATTATTCATGTAGTGTGCCACGAGCAAAATGGCGCAGTACGCGGCCTACATGACACTAAAATCCGCCTCTACGGAGCTCGGTGCAGTCGTCTCTGCGCCAACGCGTCGTTGATGTGTCGAACTAGGGTTGAACTCATGCCATTCACAAAACACCACTGCGGACCGGGCTTCAGGACCACATCGGACGTACAAGAGAGCACTATTCCACGTTCTGCAAAGCGTTGATTCACCAATGGAAGAGCATGCTTCACTCGACAAAGCTGCAAGAGCAGCCGTCGGGAGCACCCTGGGAGTATCCCTATGGTGTCTACGCGCAGCGCACTCTCTGTGCGATCGTTTTCACACTGGTTGAAAGGCTTTTTCATATCTTGATAGATGCCTCGAGCTAGGCTGACACAGCCTAGCTCTACTATGCCAGAAAGCTGAGATCGTAGCAGCGGAAGGAAAATATCATGCTTCACTTCCACAGGCAAATGAACAACAAACGGAGCAAGTTCATCTTAGCGGCGGCAGCCATGGCACCCCGAAAGTACGTGCAAGCGCAAGCATATGCGCGCTTCAAGTAGCTCCCTTTAACCAAACTAGACACTACATCTCTTTGCACGTAGACCCCCTTGCTGAGTGCGGCAGATCGCTGGAATGGCGATGAGTAGGCACTACAGAGGAGCATGCAGGTGAAACGCTTGTGAAGGCGCCTGGGTGGTAATTTTTGCAAATGATTTTATGTACGGACGCCCTCCCCATGATCTGGAGAAAAGGCATACTGCCTGCTCGAAAGTCTCAGGATCAATATATGAAAAATGTGGGGCATATCTGAAGGTTAAATGGTTGGGTCGGTGCTAGCTAGCTTTTGGGACGGTCCCAGAACCTGCAAAACTACTAGCCGTTAAAGGTTCTGGTCTGAGCAACCCCGTGACAACGGCTTTTCTAAGGTAGAAAGGATTGGCCATGAGGCATCTATGCATTTTCAGATATGTACGAAGTTATGCTGCACTACGTTTGTCAAAGGGTAGTGCAGCATAACTTCGCTGCAGTTGCAACGCACGTCCTACAATGGAGTGTTGTCGCTAAAGTGTCTTCCTCTCTCCAATAGGCCGCGCGCTAGCGAATCACTGCAAGACGGCATACGGCAATCCAGCTGCTACTCTAGCATACCAACGATCAATGCACAGACCGCCTGGCCATAGGTGCGCTCATGTAGTTCCAATGTTCAGTAGCTTCCACTGCTAAATATCCACACAATCGCACTTAGTTACCTCTAAGGTGCAGTAGCCAGGAAACCCAACGCGTTGGTGAAATGCCCCATGCAGACTCCCTTCACGGCGTACGTTTACCAGCTGGCTTCATGAAGATGCAGAAGATGCAGGAAACCAGCTTTTGCGACGCACTTGAAACTGCTCAATTATATCAGCGCCAAACCCTTTCGCGCCGGCTTATCAAAGGCATGGGACTGTCATGCACAGACCCATTACAGTGCTTTGCCTGCTAAGGCATTCAAAACGCGCCTCGTGGCATCGAGCAGCCAGTGAACTCCAACTCCAAACCACTCTCTTGTCCCACATGATTCTATGGATAGTCGTACTTTCTGCACCCTCCTCCGGAACGCACTAGTGATCTTAATACAAAGCTTTTCGCGCGCTTGTACGCCTATGCTGTACTTGTGTTTTGGGCTCGCCCGCTGCTTCACGAACTATTTAGTCAAACATTCATCTTTGGCGGCGCAGATTAACCAGCCCGCATATGCTGGAAAGGATGCCTCGATGCTTGCTCGCAGTACCATCCGTGCAACGGGACAAACAAACTGAACGCTCGCTCGCCTAGCGCACGCAAAAACGGTTCCCTTCCTTCCACTGCCCCAAGCTACCGCGATGTAGAGTCTGAAAAAACTGAAGGCTTTTCGGACGCCCCCACGCTTCCAGACAGAACTACCGCCCCAATATCCGCGAAGTTCCACGTGGCAAAGCGCAACCCATCTAAGAGGCATCACAACTAACTTGGGCTGCTGCGGCAGGTCTGTCTATGCCTCGCCCCCATGTAATCTCTGGCTTTACCCCCAATTTACTCGTTCGCAGGCGCTGTATTTGTTGTTTTTTATTAGCAAGTACAGACGGTGAGCGCATTTCGACGAAGTGCCTGCCTGAGTATCACTGACGATCTGCACGCAACGATGCCAAGCACCACGCCAACTAAAGGAGGCTCCTTCACCTGAGACAGCACGTCCACATATTGGACAGCTGGGATGGCAAGCGTCTGAGCACAAGTGCAAAGCAGCTTCACCTATCGAATTATGTACAAAGCTGAAATGCATGAACACTGTTCGGCAAGGCCGTGGCGAAACCGTACACCTTTGCGCACGCCGCAGAAAGGGTAGCACGGCAGAAAAGGTGAGGTGCGGGAAAGCGCACCCTAAAGCAAAAAGGAAGGGAGGCATATTTTGGACCAAGATGCTAAGAGGCAACATGCCAAGCCACTATACAACCAGACAAGTCTAGGCTATTC
>NW_013548811.1:0-4358 GCF_000499425.1 Eimeria acervulina | reverse complement strand
CATGAGCCTATTTACGTGATATCCTAACAAAGGCAGCATATGTATATATATATATATATATATATATGTGGACGTCGATATACATGCATACATATATACATATTTAATCATATACATATATGTAGACTTTCCATTTAAATAGGTGTTGCAATAGAGAAGGCATTTCTTAGCCTCTTGCTGTTAGAGTTCCAAGAGAATAAGCAAAGACACTGAAGACGTGCACCGGGAACAAAGGCCCCTGAAGATACGCCAAGGTTGCTGCCTGCAATGCTATGTCTATTTTTTGTTTATTTCAACAAAAGAAGAAACAGGAGACAGCACCAAAGGGGTTCGTTCAACTACTCTCAGACTAGAACTAGAGCTTATGGGGCCCCTTTCATGGGTTCCCCAAATAGGGGCCTCAATAACTTATGGGACCTCCTTTATGGGGGCCCCCAATAGGGGTCCCAATAGATAAAGAGGCCCCCTTTATGGGATCCCCCAAAAGTGGCCCCTGAAGCCATATGGGGGTCGCCAATAGGCCCCAATGGGCCTATTGGGGACCCCAAAGCCCTACGGGGACCCCAAGTAGGCCCCAATAGGGGCGCCTAAAGCCATATGAGAGCCCCGGAAAGGGGCTGCTAAAGCCATATGGGGGTCTCTAAAAGGGGCCCTCTTTGTGGGAGCCCTCAACAGGGGCCTCTACAGGCCTAAACCTAGCAAACCAACCCCTTTACTGCTCTGTGCTGTCTCTCTTCCTGCTGCAGTAAAGAGATAATAAACACATAGGATAAGCCTCACCTGAAGAGATGAAGCATTGAACATCACTTAAAAAGTACTATACACCGTTCTAGGGTCTACATCGTGCAGCCATACTAAATGTCTTCTGTCTCTTCTCCTGCTACAGTGTAAGAGCTGCTGTCTGCTTATCGTTGCAGCGGCTATCGCGAGTCTTTGTTAGGAGAAAAGAATAATTAAAAAGGACTGTGGCTTCAGAATTTCTTTCTTATTGTGCAAGGGGAACGAAGAAGAGAACATGGGAGAAGGAACAGAGACCATCGAGACAGTTGGCGATGCAGTACGCCTGCGAGGGAGGCGAAGGCGGGGCCCCAAGGAGTTTTAAAAATATTTTTTTTGTTTTTAATAATTAAAAAAGGATACTTGCATGCATATTTGATTTAAAAACTCACTTAAATGCATTTATACGGACAAAATTGACGCCTTCCCGCAGCTGACTCTGCAAGCATCACAACACATCGGGCGGGTAAGGCCAATGGTTTGTTCAATTTTCAGGCGGAGGCGACACGGATAAAAGCAGAAACAATTTGCGTTTCTTCTTCTTTTCCTCGGTTTTTATAATTTTATCTTCTAAAATAGCATATTTATTCTTCTCCCTCCCTCTACTCTCCCGCTTCCTGCGGCCTGCTGCGCTGTACCTCAAAACCAGCTGCATCAATCGAGCTGTATATACACCCCAAAGGACATCCTAGAGGCAAATTTGGGTTTCTTCTTTCCATATTTCAATCATTTATTTAAGGCCCTGAAAACTGCTGGCTTCAGGCTTCGTGCATGCCAGCGGATGACCCGAAATGGTGAGGCGAAAGGGGCAGTTGATCTCAGCTCGAGGGTTTAGGGTTTAGGGTTTAGGGTTCAGCAAACGTAAACACTCAGCGCGACAACAACCCCACCGTCGCCTCGCCTAGCTAGCCCGCCTCTCCCATCACCTGCTTGTACTCCTAGAGGAGACAAAACTACAAACAGCAATAATAGCAAATACCTTCCTGCTGTGCTCTCTTTGTTGGGGTGTCTATGCAGCTAGCCAGACAAGATGATGCGCTTTGCAGCGCTTTCTACAAAAGGGCTCGAGCTGCCAAGACAGCCGAGAAGCCGCAGGAGGGGTACATGCAGCTTTACTTCCTCTATCCCTTCATGTTCCTTCGTCCTTTTCCGCCTCTCTTTCCTGCTTTGCGCTTTGTTTTGTAGACTTCTTTTTGCATCTGCTTGTTTCTTTATTTACTGCTTGGTCTAGCTCTCTCTCTGCTGCTGTGTGCCTCGTCTTGCTGCGTGTTTATCTCTTTCTTTCTCTGTTTCTGTTTGTTTCTTTGTTTCTTCTTTTGTCCCTTCTGCTTCTCTTCCTGCTTGTTTTATATTGTCTCCTTTCCTTCCTCTCTTTGTTTTGTTTCTAATCGTGGAGAATCGTATCTGCGGGTATCTTTTGTCGTTTGTTGCGTTGTTAATTTTGTTTTTAGGGCTTGTGATTAGAATTTAATGCTATTTTTAGGGTTTGTTTCTGTCTTTATTTGCGCATGCTATTTGTATTTAATACAAATACATATTATTTTGCATTATATTTGCCTAAAACCTTGTTTATTCTCTTCTTTCTCTGCTTTCTCCCTACGATCAGTTCTTCTCTGCCTCCACTTCGCGGGTACATAGGGTGCTCCACTCGCCCTCGCAGCACAAACTCAACGCCATCTTCTGTACGCTACTGCTGCTGCTGTAGTTGCTGCTGCACCTGAAGCTGCTGCTGCTACTGCTGATTCAGCTGCTGCTGCGCTTGCACTTGCTGCTGCTGGCGCATTTGCTGCTGCATTTTTTGCTACCGTTGCTGCAGGTACCTCTTGTGGGATTATCTTAACAGCGGTTTCTGTTTTTTTATGTTTATTTTTTTTCTTGCTTTTGTTTGCCTTGGGGTATTCGTAGGCTCAGCAACGCAACAGTCAGGACTGGGAGTACCTCTATAAGACTGTCAACGCAGAGAGAAACCGTCTTGAATATGAAAACAAAGCGTAAGCAGCAGCAGCAGACGCAGCAGACGCAGCAGCAGCAGAAGCAGCGGCAGAAGCAGCAGTAGAAGCAGCAGAAGCAGCAGCAGCAGAAGCAGCAGCGGCAGAAACAGAAGCAGTAGAAGTAGCAGTAGCAGAAGCAGCAGAAGCAGCAGAAACGGAAACAGCAACAGAGACTTTGCTTGCACCAACAGCAGCAGCGCGTGGCCGTGTTGCTGCAGCTGCTGCGGCAGCTGCTGCTGCAGCTGCTGCTGCAGGATATATGTGCGTAGTACTATAGCAGCAAAATATGCTGAAATTGCTTTTCTGGGTGTAGTAGTAATTATGAAAAAGAGACAATCGAAATGCAACAACAACACTGTCAAGAGACCTCTATCTCCATCTAACTCTATCTCTGTCTCTGTCTATGTATTTTATATCTGCCTCTATTCCCAATATTCATATATTTAGATGTATAGCTGTCTCTGTCTCTTTATACATGCATACGCAGCATAGAGGCCAGCATGGGGTCCCTTCTTAAGAAGGCCTACGCCACGGAGGTGCAGCTAAAAAATCTGCGGGTTAGTTGAATAAACTGCTGCAGCATTAGTACATATATATATGCATATATATGTATTTGTGTGGATGAGCATGCATTTGGCATATAGGAGGATTTCCATGCATGCATATGTCCGGGGCTGGGTGTCTATGTCGATATCCTTGCTGCTGCTGCTGCTATTGCTGCTGCTGGTGCTGCTATTACTACTGCTGCTGTTTCTACTGGCGCTGCTGTTACTGCTGCTACTGCTGCTGCTGCTGCATTGTGTTTGCGTTTTTTGTCTTCTGTGTTTTTTCCATTTGGCGTTGGTTATTTTATTTGGCTTATTCGTAATTCTTTTTCTTTGTTTGCTTGTCATCGTTTCCGTTTGTTTCTGTTTTATGCTATTAATATATATATATATATGCATATTTAATTAGTTAGTTACTCTATTCTTTTTTTGCGGCTGTACAGGCTTATGCTGCTCGATGCTCTGGGGTGTACGCGCCCCCTGCAGGGGACGTTAAAGAATTGGTGTCTCTGATATCTGGCATTTTAATTCTTCTTGCAAGCAATACTGCAGATCCAATAATCTCAAGGGTACCGGAGATCTTAGCGATGATCGCTGCATGTCCAGTTGTACGTACACCGCAAGAACTAAGCGAATTCTCTTCTTTCTGTCTTTTCCTCTTCTTCTCTCAACCTCTCTATCTCTGTCTCGCCTTCTGTTTCCACCTCTCCGTATTTCTCTCTCTCTCCCTATAAATAAACAAATCAATATATGTATATATATATATATATGTCTGTCTCCTTCTCTGTGTCTTCCTCTTCAGCCTCTTGTGTTTGTGGCTTTGTCTTTCTTTCCTTAGCGTCTTGTCTGCTCTCTGTGTGTTTTTTTCGCCTCTCCCCTTCACAGTCTCCCTATCTGCCACTTTGTGGGTCTTGCTCTCTCTCTCTCTTTACCTCTCCCTATCTGTGTCTCTATATGTATCTGTCTGCCTCTCTCTCTCTCTGTATATATATATATATATATATGGCTGTCATAGTTTGTGTCCCCCTTTGCTTTTTTCTGCTGT
>NW_013548812.1:0-4053 GCF_000499425.1 Eimeria acervulina | reverse complement strand
GCTCTTTCGCTGTCTTTCTCTCTCTCTCTCTCTCTCTCTCTCTCTCTCTCTCTCTCTCTCTCTCCCTCTTTGTCTGTCTGCCTGTATTTCCCCCCTCTCTCTTTCTATTCCTTTGTCTCGCTCTCTCTGTGTTTCTCTTCCTCTTTCTTTTTTTCTTTCTTTTTACGTGTGTGCATCTCTCTGCATGTCTCTGTGTTTGTCTGCCTTTGTCTCTTTCTTTGTCTCTTTCTTTGTCTCTTTCTCCATCATCCCCCTTTTGATTTTTATTATTTTCGTGGTTTTGTTTGTTTGTCTGTCTGTTTGCATTTCTTCTCCTTCTCCCTTTGCTGCTCTTTGCTATTTTCTTTGTTTACTTCTTCTTTTATTTCTTTTTTTCTTTGTCTTTATCTTTTTCTGTTTCTTGTCCGTTTCTTTTTCTCTGCTTTTGTTTGAAGGCGGTAGGATTTACCTCTCCGTGCGGGGTCTGCGGCGCAGCAGCAGCAGCAGCGGGGGGCGCGGCTTTGCTGCTGCTGGTGGTGTTGCTGCTGCTGCTCATTCTGGTTCAGCAGGAGCATCACATCTTTCTCTCGTCATTCAAGGATACAGAGGGGCGGTAGAGCAGCAAGCTGCTGCTGCTGCTGCTGCTGGAAGCATCTCCCGCTGCGCTGCAGTTGCTGCGGGGGTATTCCTTTCTGCTTACTCTCCCCCCCCTCGGGAGAAGCAGCAAACAACAGCAAACGAAAAAGAAAGAAGGAGCAGCAGCACTTTAAATGCCCGCTGCACTCCCTGTAAGAATTCATGCTATGTTGGAGCTCCTTGTGTGCTGCCGCCTCAGCTGCTTGAGGGGGAAGAGGGGTTAGGAGGAGGTATCCCCACTGCAGACAGCAGCAGCAGCAGCAGCAGCAGCAATGATGCCGCTGGGGTGCTCTGCTGCTGCTGCTTGAGCCGACCTGCAGATGCAACAGACGCTGCCGGTGCTGCTCTTGCTACTAGCAGCAGCAGCAGCAACAACGGCGATGTCCTCATTGTTGCGGCACCAGATTTAAGGGCGTTAGCGCTGCTGCAGCATGGGAGCAGCAGCAGCAGCAGCGGGGGCGCAGCAGCAGCAACAGCAGGAGCAGCAGCAGCATCCGACCCGTCTGCCTCTGGTGGTTATTTCTTTTCGTCTGCGCGGCTGCAAGCAGCAGTAGGCGGCGCCTTGATGCCGATGCAGGGCTTCCGCGACAACAACAGCAACAGCAGCAGCAGCAGCAGCAGCGGTGGGTATCCTTCGGTGTGCAGCGAGTGGTATATGCGCTTGCAGCTAGGGGAGGAGGCGGGCCGCGTGCTGCAGGTGATGGAGCCATTTGCTTCGCCTGCCTTTGGGGTGCTGCAGCAGAGCAGCACCATTTGCCCTTCCCCCTTTGACGTACGGAAGCGCCGCCAGTGGCTCTCCCTTCCCTATGCAGCAGACCCTTTTGCTGCTGCTGCTGCTGGTGCAGCAGCAGAAAGGGGGGTTCCTGGGCACCACAGACTGCCTGATGGGGTCAGCAGCAGCAACCCGTACTGCAGCAGCAGCAGCAGCAGCAGCAGGCGGAAGGGGGTGTCTTTGTTGAATTCGCTGCCGTGTGTACAGCCTCCGGCTGCTCAGAGCGACGCAGCAGCAGGGGCCCTCTGTGGGGCCCCCAAGCTGCTAATCCTAACAACAAAGTATATTCTGCAGCTGCGGAGGCAGACAATTAGTCATATATATCTTCAAGGCCTCAGCAGTCTGCTTAAAGAGGGGGTACAGGGGCCCCTATGGCATCCCCCCTCAACGACCTCGTACGCTCGGGTTGGAGGGGGCCCCCACGGCTACGAGGACAGCTACCAGCAGCAGCAGGAGCAGCAGCAGCAGCAGCAGCAAGAGCGGGGCATGGTGTTGTCTGTGGGGCCCTACCGCAGCACACCTTGGCGCTGGGGAGAGCTGCTTGCGCAGCACATGTGTGAAGAAACCCAATTCGGTAGCGACAGCATGTTTGCTGTTTTCTGGCAGTTATTAGCAGACAACTTTGCTGCATTTGCTGCATTTAATGCAGTACAAACCACAGCAACACCAGGTGGGGGGGCCCTCCAGGGGGCCCCCGAGACCCTCGCACCCCCCTTCAGTCTCCTTAGCAAACAGATGGGGGCCCTACGAGTCAATAGAGGGCCCCACATTCAGCACTTAACTGCTTCCCAGCATGCGCAAGTGGGGGCCTCCCTAGGTGGGGGGGGCCCAGGTGCCTTCGAGACCCCTTTTGGCCTGGGATACATTGAGTGTTCGGAGCGGCAGCAGCAGCAGCAGCAGCAAGCTGCTGCTGCTGCTGCGGGAAAGGGGGCCTCTGCCTGCAGCAGTGGCGGCATCGGGCTGAGTTCAGCAGCAGCAGCAGCAAGTGCTGCTGCTGCTGCTGCAGGGGGGCAGCAGACACAAGAAAAAATGGCTGGGGTTGCTGCAGCCTGGCGAATGCTGACAGCTCTGGAGGTGCGGAGAGAAGCAGCAGCACCAGCAGGCACGGAGTTCATGAGCGAGCAGCTTTTGCTGCCCTTCATGCTGCAGCAGCAGCAGCAGCAGCAGGGCATGCTGCAGCAGCAGCAGCTGCAGCAAAACTGGAGCTCTAGGGTTCTTGGCTGCGCTCCACAGCAGCAACAGCATCAGCTCTTTCCGCAGCAAGCAGGTGCGTGTCTGTATCACGGAAGGAGCATTTGCGTGCCTGTACATGCATTGTTTTTCTATGCATGCATTATATTTTCATCCTTATTTCTCTTTCTTCTGCTCTGCTGCTGAATAGCTGCTGCGGGGTGTCTGTGACTCTTCAGGAGGGGGGCCGTTGCACTCTTCTGCTGCTGCAGCAGCAGCAGCCTCTCAGCAGGGAGGGGGCCCCTTGGGGGCCCCCTTGCAAGGCCTAACGAACACAGCTCGGGGCCTCGTCCTCTTTGCCTCCCGGCTGCTGCGGCCGCTATTGGGGACCCCCATAGTTGAAGCTGCTTTGCTGCCTTGTGGCTTGGCGCGCTCTGAACGGGATGAGCAGCAGCAGCAGCAGCAGCAGCAACAAGGAGGCAGCAGGAAGAGAGGGCGTGACTTTGAATGGGAGCAGCAAGAAGAATTGCATGCAGCGACACAGCAGCGGAAGCTCTCTGCTTGCCTTGTCGGCAGATTCTCAGCAGAGGCAGTAGCCCGCATGCTTTATAAGATTGCTTCTCTATACGAGGTAAGCAAGATATATCACAACCACTGCAGCAGCAGCAGCAGCAAAGACCCCTACGACATTCACTGGGTTCCCGACTTGTCGGCGGTTTTCTATGTTGCTGTTGCTGCTGTTATCTTTGCTGTTCCTCTTGTTGCTGCTGCTCCTGTGGTGTATTTACAGGTCGTTGATGCGGTGTACACGACTCTGTTTTTTGCTTTTGGGCAGCGAGCATCGCTGCAGCAGCAGCAGCAGCAGCTGTCTAGGGGCGGCTCTTGGGGTTTGCCTTCCCGCGGCATGCCGCCGCACTTCGCTGCGCTGCGCCTGTCAGGGGCCCCCTATCAAGAAGGGGGCCCCCTGGGGGGCCCTGGGGGCCCCTCTGCTGCAGAGGCAGAACAGCAGGACATAATTTGGAGTTTAATTCCTCTGGGTGATGCTGTGGAGCTTAGCGTGTTGGTGCGTCTCGTCGTTTGCTGCTGCTTCTCTTCGTTTTGCGGTTGTTTGAATTGAACTTAAAACCACTAAGCAAGAAGACCGCTGCGCAAGTCATTGCTGCATTGCCTGTTCAGATTGCATGCAGAAACAAACAACTTGCGCTGCTGCTACTGCTGCTGCTGTTGCTGCTGTTGCGTTTGATTTGCTCATTGTATGCTTGTTTATTGTTTATGTTTGTGCTGTAGTACGGCGTGAGTCGCGTGTTGGTGACGGCCTCTGAGATGCTGACGGCATATCAGTTGTTGATGCAGCAGGCGGAGTATTCCGTGCAAATGGGCACAAGCCGCTGCATTTCCTCGCATTTGTTTGACGCTCTTCTTTCGTTGACACTCACCGACCTGTAAGCTGCAAACCAATATATATATATATATATATATATATATATATATATATA
>NW_013548813.1:0-4122 GCF_000499425.1 Eimeria acervulina | reverse complement strand
CGTTCCGAATGGCTGTTTTTGGCAGATGGTGCGTCATGGGCCAAACCGTGCAGAAAACCGCCAGCTATCGTGTCGGTGCTAGCAAGCTCAAGTCACAGGGGAGGACTGATAAGAAAAGGCGTTCAGCTGCTCTTGGTTTGATTTGGGCTTGCCTATGCAGGCGAGTAGTCAGCGCGAGCGCAGTGTTCCTAGTGCGCTATGTCGGCCCACGTAAGGAATGCCGAAACTGTGCGATCGGTAGACGCATTATGTACTGATATCCAGGATGTTTTTCTTGCAGTGGGGGGCCTCCACGGTTTGGATCAGCATTGCTTAATTAAACTGTGAAAGCTGCCCAATGCTAGTAAGCAGCGGATGGGCACCAGGCAAAAGGTCCCATGCTTCATTTTGAAGCGTCGCACTCATTGTTTGTTGAGGATTCTTGTTGAAAACTGAAGGATGGGCCAGCACTTGGCCAGTATAAGAGTCATTAGAACCTTCCCCTCCCTTTTGCATATGTTGTTTAACAGCGGCTCCGCGGGACAGCCCCAAGAACGTTTCATGCCCGTGTGCTGCTCCGCACGTCCTGCTTTGACCTGCTTTTGGCTACAAATGCAGTGTATCGTTGCGGTTTCTGTGCTGTAAGGACGTGTAATCCGGTTGGCAGTTGGGGAAGAACGCAGCACACCCCTGTTCAGCTTTCTAGCTTATGAGTATTATTACTGGGGCTGCCGCCTCATTGTGGGTCAGCATGTGCGGAGACGCCACTGCGCAGGGCTGGCCACGTCCGGTACACGCTTGCCCGTCTCTTGTCTCACACAGCTATGGTTTTTGTCATTCGTATCGCAGTGCGGTTTGCACCCCCAAAGTGCCTCGCAGCCGAGGCGTCACATTCCCAACTGCCTGGGCCCAACACTTTGTTGCGGACTTCGCTGCGGCGCCTCTCGCTTGCGGCATTTGCTTTTCATTTGCTTGATGTTGGAGACCGCAAGGTAGCAGAGAGCTGGGCAGCCAGACGAATAGCAGTTGCTCTTGCTTTGTCACCCCGCCATCACTGGACTTCCCGTTTGTCCAGCTGAGGAGCATTTTTGCCGTAACGGTGGGAGTTCTTTCGGGTGTAAAATTTGATGAAATCGCGCCATTGTGCATTGTTGAGACTCCTACGCGACAAAGTTGTGACAATGGTGTCTCCGCTCCGTACGCATATGTGCACGAGAGAACTCAGGCAGCATTGCGAGGTGCTGTGCAGCAAGCTGCCACTAGAGGGTACGCTATGTACCCTGGTGTCTTGCTATTTTGGGCAGAACTAGTTCTCAGAGAGCTCCTACTCAGCTTCAACCATGCAAACCAGAGCCTTTCAACTGCGTGCATTAAGGTTTGGAAGACACCATTGTCGGACAGTTGAGCATTCCTCGGATAACTGCGAGGTGAAGCCGAGGAGGCGGCAGATAAACCCTTTGGTCAAGTCCTGTTCGTGCTCCAGAAGAAGTACTTACGGGGAACTTCGAAGTCACCTTGCCGCGAAATAGTATGTGAGCTATTGGTTGGATCTCCCGCAAGCTGGTTGCATGCTGGAGAAAGTTGACTTGGTGCTGGCCGCCGCATTTATCCCCGCTTTGTCAGTGTGTATATGCGTTGCGTGAGTTTCGGCTGTCTTTTTGTCTGCATTGCAGTTGGACGTTCATCTCCTTGAGGGACACAGGCAACCGTACTAGGCTCACTTTTGCTCAACAATCTATGGACAGATGGCGATCAGTGTAGAACATTCACGTGTTTGTGTGTCATCGCGTCCTACCGATTGCATTTTTGCCGCAGCATGCACCAGCGTAGATGGTGGAACGTGGCGGCAGTGCAGACATTCAAGCGGGCGAGGCATATGCATTGTGTGGGGGCGCTGGCGGATAATTCATTCTGCTTGAGTCTGCCTTTGCTAGGCATGTCTGCGGTTACCGGACCCTTGGCCTAACAGATTACGCTGAGCCCCTGGACTAGTGCAGGCTCATGCAACAGGACGCGTTGTTGAAGCAAAGCATAATATCATGGTCATGCAGGCATTGGACCATCGAAAGGTGGTCGTGGCATCTGTTAGCGTCACCGTTGTAGCGCGCACCTGCGTACGCGTCTGCCTAGCCTAGAATATAGGGGCGTGTTCATGAAGCTGTCCACAAGGCTGAAGCTTTTACTACTCGTGCTCCAATGCTGCTGTTTGCCTTGAAGTATAGTTGTGTCTAAACTGTGATTGGGGCATAGGCCTTGCCCATACGCACTCTACAACTATCCAGGAATGGGCATCAGCCGGCATATGCCATATTGGACTCACTGCACGGGGGGCCTTCGGAGCAGTGGGTGCGTTGCATTTTAGAAGTGCCCGGAGAGCTCTGCTTGTCGATTGACGCCTAGCTCAGCGTACATGGAATGCGTCTCTCAGGGGTCACGAGCCTCCCCTCGAAGTGCGCATCAAAGGTGAACGAGCAAAGTGGTAGGGACAGTCTTCAATGCGACCTACTGCTGGAGGATTTCATTGGTTAAGTCATCCATCGGTCATATCCTTGCGTGGAAGCCGCTTTTGGAGACGGTATAGCTGTTCCACTTTCGCAGCAGTTTCATTGAGTTATAGTTCCTCGTTTAGCGAAACAGCTGTGCTAAGCCTGAGGTGGGTGGTTGTTATCCCGCAAGCGGTTTGGTGTCCAGACGCGCCCCCAGCAATGCTACGCCGATTGCTATGAGCGCCTTCAGATTATAGCGGCTCTTTCGTGCTGTTGCGATTCAGGAAGTGAGATCTTGTTGCATCCCGCATCGACAACAGGCGCACATAATGGTAGATTGTTTCCACTTTATTTCAGCTGCAGGCAACCAGACGCAGGACTGGATGGTATTGGTTGGTGTGCATTACGGCGTCAAGAGGGGCTTGGGCTTTGCACCTCAGGCAGCACACTGGGAAGGGAACTAGGAGTACGTAATGTGCTTATTCTCATGAATACTCCACAACAAGTCTAGTCTAGGTCTTGGAAAGGCGTATCCCGTTTACGTGCGGGTGATGGGTTGGTGGTCCGCGGGGTAGGGATTCTCTGGAAGCTCACCCGTGTTGAACGGTGTCTCCGTAGAGTCATACTTCGTGTTGCCCGCTGCAAGCCATCATATGAAATTGGCTTCAAACACACTGTTTAAGTGCTGCTTGCCTTCGTCGCAGTCTCTTCTGCTCGCAGGGGTACACAGCTCAGGAAGAATTCGCGGACTGGCGAAGTGAAATACCACTCAGAAGCAGCCCTCTTAAGTCTGAAGTATTCTGGCAGAAGCTACTGATGCCGAATTGCGTTGTTTGTAACGAAGCTGTGCTTAGTAGCAGACAGACCGTACACGAGCCACGTGTTGCTAGGTTAGCGCGAGGGAGGCGTTGCATGCACCCCCGTTATCGCCGCCACAGAACGTGTTGATTGTTGAAGTACGTTGCATGATAAGACAATATACAAAATATGTGCTGGCTGGTCATTTTAGGTATGCGCGTCTAATGTCATGGCAACTGCAGGGAGTAAGTCACCATGCCGAACGACCCTGCTGCTTGGCCCTCTTGCATTGTGCGTCCTGCGGCAATGGCTCGATTTACTGGTCTTTCTCAGGACGCCTAGCGCTTCATCTATGGGTGTTGCGTTGTACCCATGGCAAGTGCTGCTGCGGTTTGGTGTGTATGGAGATGCATGAAGCAGCGCCAACGTTTTGCCCCGGCGCTGTGTGTAACACTTGCGTGGGAATGAGTAGGTGAACAGCGTATATTCTTTCCGCGTAAGTGCGCGTCCTTGTGTTATATTGCCGGGTGAGTCTTTAAAACGAACTCTTGAATGTTTTTTGTGCTGTTTTGTGTTCCGACGCACTGCGTCAAAGCGACAAAGTTGCAGGCGCAAAGGCGCACTTTATGCAGTTTACACGGTAGCTGCCTGCAATAAGGTTTGCGAAGGAAAGCGCGGAAATCAGGCCAGCTCTTGCCGTTTGCTGCGCACAGTACGTACAACGTAGCATTCAGTAAGACCAGTTACATCACTGCCTGTTGCGTATCCTTCAGGCGCCCGTTGGTTCAGGCTGTGCGACGCGCATCTGCACTGCTGCACCAAGCATTTTGTGTGTACTTCAAATTCAACGCATGGAAGC
>NW_013548814.1:0-4022 GCF_000499425.1 Eimeria acervulina | reverse complement strand
CTGTCTCCTTCTCTTCTTTTGTCTGTCTCCTTCTCTTCTTTTATCTGTCTCCTTCTCTTCTTTTATCTGTCTCTGTCCTCTATCTGTCTCCGTCTCTGTTTCTTTATTTCTGTCTCTTTGTCTATCCCCTTATCTGTCTCTCTCTGTCCTCTATCTGTCTCCGTCTCTGTCTCTTTATTACTGTCTCCTTCTCTTCTTTTATCTGTCTCTCTCTCTCTCTCTTATCTGTCTGTTTCTGTCTCTTTATCTATGCCTCTTCTCTTTTATCTGTCTCCTCTGTCTTTTATCTGTCTCTTTTTATCTATGTCTCCTCCTCTTCTTTTATCTGTCCCCCTCTCTCTCTCTTTTATCTGTCTCTTTATCTGTCTTTTATCTTTCTTCTTCTATTTCTATGTCTTTATTTCTGTCTCTTCTCTGCCTGTCTCTGTCTTTTATCTGTCTCTCTTTGTTTATGTCTCCTTCTCTGTCTCCTTCTCTTCATTTATCTGTCTCTGTCTCTGTCTCTTTTAATGTTTGCTTTTATTTCTGTCTGTCTGTCTCTCATTTTATTAGTATTTATAAAAGAATATATTAAATACTATCATTAAAACTACATATAAATTAAACTTTTATTTAATATATAAATATAAAAAATATTATATAAATATTTATAATTCTTTCTGTCTCCTTTTTTATTTATTTAGAGACAAAAACCCAAGACAATTAAAATAAGCAACATAAAAATAAACTTAAATTAAATATGTTTTAATTATATTTTATTATTATAAACATTTAAAATATTTTATTTTTATGCCTTTCTCTATTGCTGCTCCGCGGTACCGCTGTATACACTGCAGACAGCGAGGGTTTAGGGTTTAGGGTTTAGGGTTTAGCGGCTGACGGCTTAGCGTTTAGGGTTTAGGGTTTAGGGTTTAAGGTTTGAATGGAATAAAGTACGAAGAAAGCCCCAATGCATGCATGCGATACTTCTTTTCCGTGTTGCTGCAGCAACTTCTCTGCTGCTGCGCTGCTGCTGCTGCTGCTGCTGCTGCTGCTGCTGCAGCTGCTGCTGCTGCAGCTGCTGCTGCAGCTGCTGCTGCTGCTGCGCTGCCACCTGCGGCAGATCGTAGCAGCGGGCTGTATAAATGCATATTTGCTTCCTCTGCAGCAGATACAGCAGCAGCACCAAGGAGAGAGACAATAAAGCAGTTGCAGCTGCTGTTGCTGCTGCTGTTGCTGCTGCTGCTGCACTTAGACACACATACAGCAGAGAGAGTTGTAAGAGTAGAAGCTGCCTGTACACCAGACACAATCGCCTGTACACATTCAACGCGTATCATATAATATAATATAATATAATATAATATAATATAATATAATATAATATAATATTATACAATACAATATAATACGATATAATACAATCTAATACAATACGATATAATATAATATTAATATATAATATTACGTATATTAATTATATTCTTTATATATATATATATATTATCTGCTTTATATATAATTTAAACAAACCCTTGCTTTTTTTATATTCTTTATCTCTGTGAATATATCTACGCTTTTTGTTTGTGTTTACAGGCAATAGCAATAATTTTGCTAATAATAATAATAAAATAATAATAATAATAATATAATTATAATAATAATAAAATAATAATAATAATATAACAGCTCTACTAAACCCTAAACCCTAAAACGAAGGGTTGTCTTACGGCTGCGCGTCGCGTTGGGCGGCAGCAGAAGTGCAGTAGAGAAAACCCTAAACCCTAAACCCTAAACCCTAGAAGATCAATTAAAAAACAAATAATTTATTTAAGACAAAATATTCAACCCTTAACTCGTCGCTAATAATTACAAAGCCCAGCTGGGGGGCCCCCCAGGGTGTCTGGTGGCATCGGCGGCTGAGGCGCGCCTAAACCCTAAACCCTAAACCCTAAACCCTAAACCATAAACCCTAGACCCTGAAAATCTAAACCCTAAACCCTAAAATCTTACTCTTATAACCTGTGCTGCAAATCACAAGTGCTCTTTTTTTGTGTGGCTGCTGCGGAGTCGTTGCTGGAGATGCATCTGATACAAGGGTTTAGGGTTTAGGGTTTAGGGTTTAGGGTTTAGGGTTAATATTTTTTTTTCTTTTGTCTGCTGCACTGATTTTTCGGGTGTACATACACCCCAATGGAGCGTCTGTCTTCTTCTTCAGAGGCATTTGCCTTTGCTTCTGACTTTCTTGAGTTTAAAAACAAAGAAGAACAAGAAAAACTGAGCAATAAAAACAAAGACAAGACAACTGAACCCCAAGTAAGATGCAGGGTTTAGGGTTTAGGGTTTAGGGTTTAGAGTTTCGTGTTAAAGGTTTAGGTTTTAGGGATTAGGGTTCAGGGTCTAGGGTTTAGGGTTTACGTCGCAGACGGGCTAAGGGCTGGTTTTAACGTATAGGGTTTAGGGTTTAGTTTTCAGGGTTTAGGGTTTAGGGTTTAGGGTTTAGGATGAGACGGGGTTAGGGTTTATGGTATAGAGGAAAGGGCCTACGACTCGGAGGTCTGGGGTTTAGGGTTTAGGGTTTAGCTTTGGGGTGTAGCGGCTAGCATCAAGCCCCTGAGGTTTAGGGTTTAGGGTTTAGGGTTTAGGGTTTAGGGTTTAGGGTAGGCGATTTATGCATTATTCTTCTTACCGTTTATTTTTCCTTATGTTTTCACTTGTCTCTTTGCTGCTCTTTTTTGTTTATTTTTTTATATATTTATATATTTTATTTATTTGTTTATTTATTTTTTATTTTTAGTTTTATTTTTATTTTTATTTGTAGGGCGAAGTTGTTTCGGATCCGAAGGAGATTATCGGCACTTCCGACTATGGTAACCCTAAACCCTAAACCCTAAACCCTAAACCCCCCGCCCGAATTGCTTCATTTGTGTTTGGCTAGCTGACCGGCTGTCTGAACGGTTAGCTGTTTCTCCCGCTAGCTGTTGATGTGGCTAGCTAGCTTTTCAGCTAGCTAGCTAGCTATTGATATAGCTAGCTAGCTGTTGATATAGCTAGCTAGCTGTTGATATTAGCTAGCTAGCTATTGATGTGGGTAGCTAGCTGTTGATGCTGAGGGTTTGCTTAGGGAAGTTTAGGCGGCTTGATAAAGAGTTAAAAGCTGAAGAAGAAGAAATACAAGAAAAACAAAAAGAAGAAGCAGAGAGAGCGAGAGCTCTCGCAGCCGGTTGCGGCCACGACCACTCCAAAGTCAACGCAAACCCTAAACCCTAAACCCTAATCGCAAACCCTAAACCCTAATCGCAAACCCTAAACCCTAATCACAAACCCTAAACCCTATTCGCAAGGTCTAAACCCTAATCGCAAAGTCTAAACCCTAATCGCAAACCCTAAACCCTAATCGCAGACCCTAAACCCTAATCGCAAACTCTAAACCCTAATCGCAAACCCTAAACCCTAATCGCAAACTCTAAACCCTAATCGCACACGCTAAACCCTATTCCTAAGCCCTCTTTATAAACCCTCCAAAATATTCGTACACCGGGTACCTGAACCCTAAACCCTAATCGTAAACCCTAAAAAATGCTGCTAAACCCTAAACCCTCGCGAGCCGCGCGGTTGTGCTGTTGATTGAAACACCATCACCTCTTCGCTGCATGCGGGCAGATGCCCAACCATAGGGTCTAGGGTTTAGGGTTTAGGGTTTAGGGTTTGGGTGTTGCTGCACAGGAACGGCAGCTGTTTGAGCGTCCCACGCTCGAGAAGATCGAAGCTGCAGAGAGGTGAAGCCCACTGAGGGCCAGCTTAGGGTTTAGGGTTTAGGGGTTAGGGTTTAGGGTTTAGGGTTTAGGGTTTAGGGTTTAGGGTTTAGGGTTTGAGGTGGGTGCTGCAGGTTTCGTCGGGATGGAAACGCCGCATATGCAGACCGCAACTTCGGCTTGGCAGCGGTTTGCTACCGCAAGGTAAACCTTGTTGCTGCTGTTGCTGCTGCTGCTGCTGCTGTTGCTGCTGCTGCTGTTGCTGCTGCTGCTGTTGCTGCTGCATCT
>NW_013548815.1:0-3543 GCF_000499425.1 Eimeria acervulina | reverse complement strand
ATATATATATATATATATATATTCTGTATGAACGTAGTATAAGCATGTGTGCGTATGTGTGTATACATATCCACCCGACCAAATGCTCATGTTCTGCACATTATGGGGTAACAAGAGCTGAAGTACGGAGTTAAACGAAATCATTGTAGAAAGCATTACTTCTCTTCTCAGCCTTCACTCACGCAGTCTCAGCCCTAAACACCAGAACGTAATATTCGTTTCACCTCTGGCGAGCAACAGTTTAAAAACTCGACATCACCCCAGCGCTTCACTATGAGCATTAGATAGCTTCTAATAGTTTTCAGCTTTCTATAAGTAAATCTGCAGATCCTCAGTCTTCGATTGGTGCCCATGAATTCGCGTTTTGTGGCATAGCTGCGCTGTATAGCCAGCTGAATCTTCACACTGGAAATGCGTCTTTTGTACTTGCCATGTGGGGCTGTCCTTCTAATTTGGATGTAAAAAGCATATAAATTGTCTTGCGCGTTCCTATTACTCAAGAAAAAACCCTTGAAATTATCCGCTTCCGATGTTTTCATCATCTTCAAAAAATGCCGCCACCACCGGCTCAAACGAGACGAAGGGAAATTCGCCCTGTCTGCCGATTTCTCTCAACTCGCAGGCCCTCGCAGTAATTCAAAATTCACTACTTTATTTTCGTTTTTAGATTCACGGTTTTGTTTAAATCTCCGTCAGATCACCGGCGCCTGCGCTAGTAGCAAGGAGAACCCATCTGCACCATCGCCGGTCAGCAGGGGAAACTATAATTGATTAATTTGATTTACTTGCTTTAATTTGCCTACTGATTCTGCCGCAATTTTATGAAATTTACGTTTCAGCTTCAAGATGACCCGTGGTGCCCCGTGCGGATTGAACATCTGTTTCCTGAATTGCGAGACAGCGGATTTCGGAAGGAAAGCAAGCATGAAACCGGTGAAAATGCATTTAATGAGTGTTGTTATGCGTTGGTTGCCGTTGTTGCGTTTAGAAACAAACTTTAAACAACAACTTCTTGCTCCTTCAGGCACGATCAGAGCCACCTAAGAGCTTTATTCCCCGTGTGATGGCAGAAGCAACAATACTCCACGGCCCTCTAATTCGCACAGCAGCTGAGAATTTGAATTCCGCTCTGCAGAGGCCTCCAGGTTTGCTTGCATTTCTTTATGCATGTTCCTAGGTCGTTCATACTTCTCCTTCTTTCTTTATAGTAGGTAAACTGCAAGGTCTCAGCAGCAAAGACAGACTCGGGTTGTACTGCGTCTCCCCTGCTGCTTGCTGTGCAATTACCGACAGAACTGAAGGCTGTTTAAAGACTAATTCAACTCCATTCCTTCTAAAGTCGCCTGCTTATGCGCTACCTCTGCAAGATCGGCAGCAAGAGTCAGGGGAGGCAGCAGCAGAAGAGGGAGGATCCGCAGCAGATCCCAATGAAATCGATAGACGCGCCACAGGGGTGTACGCGCAGCTTACTGAGGGGCCTTCGCTCGCTGTGCAGAACAACAGCCAATTCTTTTCGCTAGCTGGAGACGCCGGCGAGGCCCGACAAGCGTTTGCTGCACCCTCCTCAACAGCGCTGCTGCACGGCAGAAACATCACAGAAAGCAACGCTGCTGCTACTGAAACCCAATCAGAACAGCAGCAGCAGCAGCAGCAGCAACAGCGGGCACATACTACTGTCAGTTGCGAGACGCTCAACAGCACTCCAACCAGACAGACGCTGGGCCACAGCAGTGTCGCATACACTGCAGTAACCCCAGTCAACTCAGGCTCCAACAACAACTGCAGCAGCAGCAGCAGCACAAACAGCAGCAGCAGCAAACCATTATCACCCTTGTCGCCGCAACCTGCAAATGAAATGCTGCGGCTGCTCCTCGCTGGCGTTCCCCCAGTTGCTGCTGAAGTGCAGCAGCGCAGCAGCCGCTCAAATACCACTGAAGAAGAGACTGCGCCTGGACAGCTTCAGCATTTCGCCTCAAAGGACTTCAAAGCAGGAGCAGAGGCAGAAGCAGCAGCAGCAGCAGCAGCAGAAACAGCAGCAGCAGCCACAGGTGAAAGCGTCACCTCGAGGGCCCCTCTTAGTCGATCTGGGAAGCGGCAAAGGACAGCTGAGCCGCTTTGCACGGAGGTGAAGATACACTGCAAGAAGAACAAGGGAATGAAGGAAAAGAGTTCGCATGCACTATCTGAAGAAGAAATAGACGAAAGGCTAAGCGCAGCCATCGCTAAACTTGTTGAGAATTCCCCTGAATTGAACGAAATTTTCTACTACGCAACAACCGATCCCAGCGCAATTGAAGTACCTCTTTAAAGAAGTAATTTCTCTTGTGTCTGCATGCAAATATACTTTCCCCTCAAATGTCGTTACTCCCCACCTCTTCGCATGCAAGCATGCTCAATTATTAAAAGCAAATACTAACGGCAGGCTCTCGTGGTGGCGGTTGCAGCTGCTGTTTCTGCTGTTTCTGCTTCTGCTGCTGCTGCGATTGCTGATGCTGCTGATGCTACTGCTTCTGAGCACACTTGCAAGCAAGTACGCTCAACTCTTAAAAGATGTACGCTTATTGCACATCTTTTAATCAAAAGGCCTTATTCAACATGCTGCATATTAGCACAGGGGAATGGATAATGATAGCATGAGGTGTATTTACACCTAGAGATACTGCAACCTTTCATTCGTACAAACACAAACAAATGCATGTCTGTTGTCGTCTTCCTCTCGCGATGCTGCTGCTACCTGCAGCAAAACTAAAAAAGAAGCGGGCGCAGACTCTGCTAAAAAATAGGCTGAATGTACACTAGAGTAGAAAGAACCAATGCAGAATCGGTATATATTGTTTATATACTTGTAATTATTGCAAATGTGATGGCAGCAGATAGCCTGAACTTCCATCTAGGAGAACAACGCTAAAGATATATATATATATATATATAGTGCCTCTGCGCATATATAGACAGAAATATGCATATATATATTTCTTTGGGTTCTATACTATGCATTCTAGGTACATCAGTGCTTGCGTGTAGCGGTAGTTGCGTAGCAGAGAGTTTGCCTAAATGTAGAAAGGGCGAAAAACAATTGAGTGAAGGAGTTCCTTTGGCGTATCCAAAGGAAAAGAAAAAGAAAGGGCGAACGAAGCGCAAGAAAAACAAGAAAGAAGGAAGATATTGCTTAAATGAAAAGCACTGCCACACAGACAACCAGTCGGCTTTGCTGGAGTTGTTGTAGTGATGCAGACCACTGGCAAAATAAAAACAAAACAAACGCAAAAGACCCCTATGCTGCGCATACACCTCAAGATAAATCCATCATACATATGTCCACTAAGATTACAATTGTTGTAATAATTGTTGTTGCAGACTCACGTGCATCCAAAAGAAGGGCAAGTAATTAGAATAAGCATAAAAAGCAGAAGAAGAACTAAAGAGGAGAAAAAGAAGAGAGGCAGTCCATACAGAGTCAGATGCATTCATAAAACGAAGAGAGCTACAGACACATGCATTAGCAAGAGCAAAAGCCCTCTTAATTCCGTCTTCAAAATTAAA
>NW_013548816.1:0-4887 GCF_000499425.1 Eimeria acervulina | reverse complement strand
GGGAATATGATTGGTTTGAGAGGATCGCCGTCCATATCCTGCTGTCTTCAGAGCATTGGACAACGATACAAATGCAGGCGATTGAACCTGAAAGGTGTTGGGTGGCGCGCCAAGGATTTGGCGTTGGTGCCTCTGTGGCTGTGTGGTTAGCTGTATGCACATCGCGTCTCATACGCATGTGGCAATTTGACAGGGAAAGGCCTTGCAGCTGCTCGAAATTCCCCATCATTTGGAGAACCGGGGAGGTACGGCTGTCACAGATGTAACGCCGAAGATATAGATGCATTCCAATCGTCAGTGGATGGCATAGAGCGAACGTCTGGACATTTAGGGTCTGGCAGGAGAAGCTGATGAACCTTTTCTTTGGCGTTGGCGAAGCATGTGGCAATGGGCATTTGGTGCGTGTAAGGCGTGGAGGGACTTGGTTGGTCAATTGAAGGCTGTTTGGTTGCATAGGGAAGTCGTTGCTGTAAGCATTTGAAGTCGTATTGTTCCTTGCGCATAGCCAACTGGAGGTGGGAGCTGTGAATGGCACAGGTTGTTATAATGAGGGTGCCCTAGCTGGTCGCCGTTCCCGTGTTGAATCCAATTAAAGTACTATATTGCAGCGGCTTCTGCGGGGACGTTAGTGCACTGTTCAGGGCATACATTTATCCCCGCGTGAAAAGCACCATTCTTGGCGTTTCTAGCTGACGCTAGGACGTGTTGGAAAAAGGTATTTTTGTGTGTGACCGTTTGTCAAGTGCGTCCATACCTGCTTTGGGGAACTTCGACGATTGCTTCCGTTTTCCAACGAAAATGGCTGTGTCTCGATGGGGACATCCCTGAACAGCTGGAAGCCCCGAAACTCGGCAAATAGGATTTTAGCATCTCTAGCATGAATACTCTGTCTCAATGGGCAGCCTTCTACAGATGTGCGCAGTCTGCGAGGCGCAAGCAAAACGTGCGAATTCCCCCTGGGGTGCGAAGGGGCCGCTGAATGCAATAGGGCAAGGGACTTGGGATCGTCATTTTCAGTTGGAACGCTAGTAGGCAAGGGGCACGCTGACCGACGCCTACGGACTGCGTAGTGCGTTAGCCGGTTTCCGCATTTCTCAGTAGAAATAAAGGTGAAGCACTGACACACCTACGGTTTTTTTCAGCAGGTTGCTCACGTGCTTGTAGCTGGCGACTGTTGCTAGTCAGTGCGTTTGGTCGGTGGATATCTTCCAGACTGCCTTGCATTCGCGGAGATTCGGAAGGCCTTGGCGGGCTTGTTTGTCTCAATCGATGCGCTGTAGTCTTAAGTACATTGAAACGCAGATAGTAAGCTCACGACCGCACCTGAGTTTTGTGCCAGAGAGCCGCTGGGAATTGGGTTGGTCGGGGGACTGCTTTGGATGGCAGGATGTCCATATTTTCTCACTTGTGTGGGGCTTTTAAATAGGTGACGTCTGCGGCGCTAGTACAAATGCTGCCTTCTTTGGAGAACACCGGAGCTACGGCTTGCACAGCAGTCTAGTCAGCAAAATCGCTGCATGAGGCAAGTGCCTTGCACTAATGTGGAAGGGGAAGGGATAACATGCTTGATGAACGGGTGTCTGCTTGGGAACTACCTGATCGGTGCAGCTGGTAAGCATGCAGGTTCCATTTGTAGGTTTGTGCATAAGAAACTACTCGCTGTAATGACCAGTGGACGGGCCAGAAGGCTTCGGCCCGATTAAACGAGCAAACAACTGGCTCTGTGATGCTTGGTACACAACAGTTCATTGAAAACGTGCGCATTGCTGCTAAACATCACAGCCGGTATGCGTATGCACATTTGAGGAGCGTGATGTAAAGCGATGTTGAAAAAGCAAGGAGGATGGTATTGGCAGGAGGGTGGCCAATACTGTATATGCCTACTCGCAGATGGAATCAGGCGCATGTTTCCAGAGCAACGGGAGTCACGCGTGGGTCCAGTGTGGGCAACAAGGTAACTGGGATGCTGGCAGAATGCTCCAATGAAGGCATGCAAACGTTTCTCACGGCAATCGCGATTAAAACGAGTTAGACGCCCAGACTGCCGAGAAACCGTTGTCGTGTGTATCTCAGGGAAGCTCGCCATGGTCCTCGTTATGGCCTTTCCTCACTACCTATGGATGCCTGCCATAACTCTTCTTTCTGTCGTCCTTCGTCACAAAGTATGGGCCATTACCTTTTTACTGTGACCACGCTTGTTTCAAGGAATGTGATTAGGTAGAACCGTAGTGTAGCGTGAGATTCAATGCGTCATATCCGATTTCACACAGCCTGTGGGTTTGCAGACTTAAAGTGCCAGAAATCCCTACATTCGTCTTTCATACCGTGCTCACTGCAGTCCACCCAACAGCGCAAGCAACTAGCCGCACACGGAGGATCTCTGGGGGCTTCAAGGATGAAGTAAGTCTGAGAGAAGAAGGCTATGGGTGCAAATGGGAAATGTTGAAAAAGGTGATGCTTTGGGACTAGGGGTTCGTGCAGACTAATGCGCTTTTGAAGGGCTTGATCGCTGCTTTGCAGCATTGGCACGGGTGTGCGCTCTAGTCAGCTTCTTATGAGTCTAGCACTCCTATGGTTTCGACAGCCGCAATAAGCACACCAGGATATCCAACGACATTTATAGAAGGCGATACCCCTGACGCACTGTTGCTGTCTGCAACAAAGAACTTCCCTCTAGAAAGCTGCTCTTAGCGCTATTGCCCTACTATGTGCCTGCTCAGGGGGTAAGTTTGTGAACCCGGCGTATCCATCCCGGTGAACGGGGTTTCATAGATTTGCATCTATATGGGGCAGTGACAGCGCCATGTAACCAGGGGGGTCCAAATACGTTTAGAGCCGTGGTAGTGTCTGCCGATGCAGACAGTATGTACAAATATTGTGGAAACAGGTAGCAAAATCGAGTAGTGAAAAATACTCAGGAATACGACAACGAAGACCCCAATAGGCTTGACCGTTTAAGTTCTCAATTGCGGAGCGAATCCACGGGCGTGACGCCGGCAGGCCGATAACGCACGTCTATAATGCGTCACACCCAAGCAGAGGTATCCATTGACGCTGGCAGACGTCCATGAGTACCACCGTGCCGCAGCAGGCCTGCGAAATGTGCCGTGCAATAGTATTATTGGGCAGAGTGCGCATGAGGCGTATTTAGATGTCTGCAAATTGCAAGTTATGCTGTGCTGTCGCAATAACCAGGTAGCACTCTATTTTGTTACGGAGATGAGAGAACGTTGGGCACTTCAATTTCAGAAACACGCGCATGCACAGAATACGTCAGATGATTTTCACGCACCAACACAACCCTATACCAGGCTGGTGAAGAACATGGGTAATGGCGGGCAAACAACAAAGGTGGTGCGTCAGCATTTAGTTACGTACAAGCCGGTGATTGGGAAAATGCTTCACACGCCGGCGGTGCAGACTCCACAACCAGCTGGTGCTTGGCATCCTGGGGGTGCATGCAGACCCAAAGACAGCACAGGAGGCAAGCAAATACAGACGCGGCCTGAAGGGAAGTGCAAAAGAAGAAGACGGAAGGGAGAAAACTTTCCCTCTATTTTCTCGTTCCATCACTTCTATTTTTCTTTGGTGTTGCCGCTGAGTTGCTACTGAAGACAGGGACTTATAATATGCAGAACACCCCCCTCCAAAACTTAGAATGAACGCCGAGGGACCATCCCCTCTCGGGTGTCTGTGGCACAAATTTGACTGAAAGACGGCCGACGTCTATGTTTTGTCATACGGTGTAACAGAGACGCCTGGCATCCTGGGTGTCGTATGAACGGCCAAACGCGACGCCTTCCCATCCAACTAGATGCCACTGTATTGGAACCGATTGAATCGGAGTGATCTTGCAATGCTTTCGGTCAACCCATCATGGGGTGGCTTACCATCTCACAGCATGGAACCTTCTTTTCTGCATTCCTGCTTTACGACAAAGAAAGTGAGCCTGGTATCCAGGCAGCCGAATGCTGCTGGCAGCGTCCGTTTCGTAGTAATTTGGGTGAAATACGCATCGGGATGGAGTCCCATTGGACCGCAAGGCAGTGTTGGGTTGCTTCTTCTGATGGCGCAGGAGGTGCGTTTCGTCAGCGTGCAATTTGATTATCAACAGGAGCTAAAGAACCCAGTTTTTATCTCAGTGTGATATGCTGGGTACCCGATTGGTGGTGGTGGATGCTGCAGTGATGGCGCACAGCGAGTACGCATCTGGAAGGGCGTGCACATCTAGAAATAGCTGTCTGAACGGAACTGGCGAATTGCGAATGCTTGGGAAGCCGGCAGTCACCGGCCGGCGACTGCAGAGAAAACTGGAACTAGGATGTTTGGCCTTCTGTCGCGTACAAAGCCGTAAGCAGCCTCTAGCTGACTGATTGGACGTCGCGTATGTTTCCAGAGGAAGACCAGAATCCCAGCGGAGAACGCGGGTTACCCTTTACCGTAAGGACATGCGGGTTGCCCAGTACGCAGAAGGACCGATACACCTCAACCACTGAGTGTATGCGGGCAGCAAGGTCACGAAAGGCGACGTAGCATTGCGCAAGAAGAACTGTGGGAATGGTGGGGACAGTGGGTTGCAAAAGCTCCATATGTCAGTGCACTCGCGTACAGATGGCAAGTGGCTGCGCCTCTGTAGCGACGCAGAGGCTAGGCGAGTACGTACGGGGTTTGTGGGAGGCGGGGGACTTAGGCTGTACGTTTGCAGACACATATTTGGCACCACCGTACTTTCACGATATTGCACCATGTGAAACGGATGACGTCTGTACTTCGCTTATGGTGGTGCGGTATAGTTTATTGAGGTCGATATCTATCGTTTCTACTCGTTTATACTATGCATTTCGGCACTGTTTGCGTCTCATGGACTGTAAAATTTGATATCCGTCA
>NW_013548817.1:0-2500 GCF_000499425.1 Eimeria acervulina | reverse complement strand
GTCAGAGACTCTGCACATACAAAACAGAAAAAATAAACAAATATAAATAAATAAATAAATAAATAAATAAATAATAAAAGAGAGACAGAGGCAAACAAAGAAGACAAAGAGAGACAGCAAGAAATACTTAGAGACAGCAGCAAAGGGACAGCAGCAAAAAGACAGCAGCAAAGAGACAGCAGCAAAGAAGCAGCAGCAAAGAGACAGCAGCAAAGAGACAGCAGCAATATATTGCCTTAACCCCAAGCAATTATATATTTATTTAATTGTTTATTTATTTTATTTTGTTTAAAAGGAGACAGTAAAACATTAAAATATTCATCAATACAAACGCGTATTTCTTTTATCTTCATTTGCTGCTGCAGCATTAACACAATTAATTTGCTGCGGTGCAAGAGACAGCAAAAAATGTCTCTCCTCAGCAGCAGCAGGAGCCTCAGCAGCAGCAGCAGAGACAGAAGAACTCTCTTTTAGAATTAAACCCGTCGGCAGCAAACGCGTATTCGAACTGAAGGTAATGTTATTCTGCTGCTGCTGCTGCTGCTGCTGCTGTTATGTATGCAGCTGGTGGTGCTGTTCTTGCTGCTGACGCTGCTGTTTATCCTGCTGCTGTTATACTGCTGGTGATGCTGCTGCTGCTGCAGATGATGATAGAGTTGTTGTGCTGCTGAGCCTGCTGCTGATAATTACTTTGCTGCTGCTGCTGTTTATGCTGCTGCTGCTGCTGCTGCTGCTGCTGCAGCATGTCTCCTGTTTTTGGGTGTCTCTCTTTCTTTGTTTTTGTTTTTGTTTTTGTCTGTCTTGTCTGTCTTTGTTTATTTTTATTTTATTTTTAAATCTGTTTATATTTTATCTGTCTCTCTTCGTCTCTTTTTATTTTATTTGTCTCTTATCTTTTGTATTTTATTTGTTATTTGTTTTTGTCTGTCTCTCTTCTCTTTTTAATCTTTATCTGTCTCTGTTCTATTTATTTATTTATATTTATTAAGTTGTTTTTTATATTATATCTATCTATTTGTTATTTTTATATAGCAGTCTCTGCTAATATAATAATAAATAAAATATAATAAATATTATTTAACAGATTCTAACACAATACACAAATCATTTGCTTTCTTTTTACTGCATTATAATAATTATAATAATTATTATATTTATATCTTTTTGTGTTCATACTTTAACTAATATATATATAAATATATATATATGTATATATTTATTTATTTATTTATTTATTTATTTATTTATTTATATTTATGCATGCTAGGGTGCAGCAAACGAGGTGATATTATTTATAAAATGTTTAACAAAGTCTTGTCTAACAAGTAAAGCTCAGCAAGAAGCAGCAGCAGCAGCAACAGCAATTTTAATTGCTAAACAAAAATGCTTCTGGAAGCTTGACAGGATAAGCCCTTCTCTGTTCTCAAGTGTCTGCTGTACAGCAGATATTCTTCTATTCAGGTGCTGCCTATACACCTTAAATATATATAAATATATATATATTATTTATTTATTTATTTATTTATTTGTTTATTTGTTTATTTATTTATTTATTTATTTATTTTTTTATTTATTTATTTATCTATTTATTTATTTATTTATTTGTTAATATCTGTACTAAGGTATTTATTGATGTATTAATTAATATATTCACTTATTAACTCATTTATATATTATTTAATTAATTTAATTTAATAACTTATTAATGCTTTGAGGGTTTATAAGGGTTCATAAGGGTTTTAAAATATTAAGAGGGTTTATAAGGGTTTGCAAGGGTGTATAAGGTTTTAGGGTTTAGGGTTTAGGGTTTGTGGTTTGTGGCTTACGGTTTAGGGTTTATAAGGGTTTATTATAAGGGTTTATAAGGGTTAATGATAAGGGTTTATAAGGGTTTATAAGGGTTTATTATGAGGGTTTATAAGGGTTTATAAGTGTTTATAAGTGTTTATAAGTGTTTATAAGAGTTTATAAGGGTTTATAAGGGTTTATAAGGGTTTATAAGTGTTAATAAGTGTTTATAAGTGCTAATAGGGCTTAATGATAAGGGTATATAAGGGTTTGTTGCGCGAAGAACGTTGAAGTTTAACGCGAAGTTACAAAGATTAATAACGCGAGGGGTCTACGATCACGTCGCCTTAATACTCAGAAATCGCAGAGGGGACATTTATATGCTGGAGTGTATGGGTGACACCGTAAGCTCAGGGCTTCTTTTCTTGCTTTTGTTTGTTTGTTTGTTTGCTAACTCGTACTTTTCTTTTGATTCTTTATCCTATCCTCTCTTCTACAGTTAACGCGGTTACTTACAAGCACAGACTGTAGAAAATTATATTTAAAAAGAGTATAGATATATGTATATATATATATATATATATATTTATTTATATCTCTGTATATATACATGTATATGTATATATATGCTTATATATATATATATATACGTGTAGATATATATAAATCTATATATATATATATATATGTATATTATATATATATATATATA
>NW_013548818.1:0-5498 GCF_000499425.1 Eimeria acervulina | reverse complement strand
GACGCAGCCAGCAACCCTTTGTTTGCGTTTGGGGCTGTTCAAACCAAATTTAGTAACACCGTTAAGGCTGTTCTAGAATAAGCTGTTGCAGACATGAATGAAGTCTGAGCCTTCAGAGAAATGCATGTGTTTAGCGAGTAAAGCAAAAAGGTAGTCTGCCCCTATACTGCGAAGGTGTTTATTCGAATTATCTTCTTTTAGGTTTCGTTGCACTTTCACTTGATTACAATGAAGTACCCAGCACGGTAACTTTCGTTTCGCTGTTTTCGTTAGATGCGGAGTTATTGTAGGGGAAGGGTGCACCAGAGAGGCAGGCAACTGCTAGGCGTGACTTTCTGGGCACCTTTGTGTTTCAGTAGGGGCGTTTACAACTTCATTGGTGCTTCCCATGCCACTGTTAGCTGCAGCTCTAACCCCGCTCTTGCCGATATGAGCCCTTTGCTGAAGTAGCCCACAAGGTAGTGTTGTTGCAACATGACCTTAAAGCACTGGGGATAGGGCTTTACTGACATCGACGAAACAAAAAACAGCACACTACTGGCTTCCTATCACGCGTGACGGAGCCATTCCGGCCCTCCGATAGACGCATGTAATCGCAGGTATTCACCTTTTCAAGAAAAAAAGGGCAAGATGTACTGTGCTCGGATTGAGGTTAAGAAAGGTTTAGTGATGCTTCGGCCCGAGAGACGCACTGCACACGCTGTCATATTCTCTATCCTTAGTTTGCCAAGATTGGCAAGGGCCTATGCCTATGGTTTTCAATTTTGGTGTATGGATGTTTCCTGCGTTACCAACGAACGCCGCATTTAGTATTCGAACTGACCTGGTACACGATCTGTGCGTATGCCACCTTGACAGCAAGGAAACCTTAGCTCCTTTCAGTTCAGGACATGGCTTCCATAAGGCCAGCTTTGGTAAATGATCCGTGTGTTCCTTCGCCTTTACGCTCCAAGCACCCGGAGTATATCTCTATACAGTTTTGGTGCATGCAATACAAGGCCCTCTCTTTTTGACGAACAGAATCCGCATAAATAAATGAATATTCTGGTTCTGGGTAGGGGATTTTCCCAGTTTCAACGTCCTCTTTCTTGGCAGTTGTTGGAAAGAGAGAGGACCCGGCACAGTGGGGAGCCCGATCACAAGTGTTGCATCCACCGCCAACTCTGTTTGCCGTGGCATTTGCGAAGCAAAAGAGTTCTATAGAAACGTGCCAAATTCTCGTCTGCGAGGCATCGCTCGTCACCTCCCACTCATCAGTTTAACTGCACATTCTCACCCGTTGCGACGGAGAGGCAGTGGACTCGTGCAAGCCTCTAAGTATTTTTGGAGAAAAATAACGGGCAGCTAACTCTGGAGAACCGTAGTGTCACTGACACGGTCCTCGTTTGCAAGGGCAACTTTGAAGTGGGGTGCTTGGAGTTTGTTTTTCTGGCACAGAGGCAGAAGCAGAAGGACGCGGATTAGCGAAGCAGGCCTACCTTGTTTAGTGCGAGCGGCTCTCCTTGGTCCTAAGTGCATGCGTATACATCTTCAACAACGTATATAAGAACGTTTTTTTCAGAATCTACTGGCATTCAAGCCCGCCAATGCACTTCCTCTTCGATCTTTTTCCACGGAAGCCACAGCGCTAACATGCAGCGATACAACTGTACCAACGCTGAGGAGCCATGATGTAAGTAGCTGAGCAGCAATATGAACGGAACTGCATGATGGCACGGGCACTAGATCACTGTCGAATAACCCGCAACAGGGCATCCAAGCGCATATATCCTTTATCAGCCTGCGACGTGGCCTCTGCATCAACACAATTGTCATCTGCACTACTTTGCCGCTTGGGGTGAGCATCTCTGCTTTCCAGGGAGTTAGTCTGATGCCAACGGTGCCTTCGCGTTCTGTGAAGGCCTTCGACAGTAGCCCACGTTTCAGAAAGTAGCAACTACACTTAGGGCATTATGTGCAACAATAGGATGTCTCGATAAATCTCAGTGCCAGTCCTTCCCTTAGTTTCTCAACACGAGGTAGAAAGCCAAGTATAGCGGCTGGATGAAGATCGAATCCATGGCCGTTACCTCTAAAACTTTGAGCTCAAACACGTATATTTTTGCGCAAGTTTGAGAAGCGAGGCAAAGACCTGCGCGAGGTCATGACTGCTTATCGTATTTCGTGTTTGCTACTCCTTCAATTTTCCCTAGTGCCCCAGTCCGAGGCCGTGTGGGCAAGCATCCACACACTTTATTGCAGTGCAAACATACTTGGAACGCCACATGGTAGCGAATTATGAAAGGCTTCTTGCCATCGCAAGTTATTGAATCCTAGCCTCAAAAATGATGTACTTCGGTAATCTGCGTGAGAAGCAGCTGTTCGAAAAAGCACAAAAGGTATATTGTTCGTCCACAAAGGCATTCGTTTTTCATGCAAATATTTGGCGTCTTAGGTTTTTGTGCATCTGTACCAGGAGTAAAACCTTATCCGGCAAAGGCAGAGACCATCTGGAGGTGGCCACTAGCCGTAGACATTTCAGGGATATCTAGAAGTCCCTCGATCGCGCATCGTAATATTACAACTTTATCACTGGATCCGTTAGCATCGTTGCCCTTATACTGGAACTAGTGATGAAGGACAAAGCAACTTACTTGGACAAAGAGGGGAGAAGAACTGGTGAGAAGCCCCATTGGACACCTGACGTCGTCCCCGCCAATGGCTTTCCCTGATTTCGACGAAGAGTTTTTCCTAACAACCGATTCCACTGACGCTGCAGTTGTAACGATGCTTTCTTAACAACGCGGTGACTCCCAAAATCACCAAATAATCACCTGCTACTCATACTGTTTTACGGAAAGAGAGCAGAAATATCTGGTATACAAGAAAGATATCTACGCGGCGGGGCGAGGAAAAAAGAGTAGTAGGCACTATCAATATGGCAGATGTTTCACATGTTAAGCAAAACATGAATCCCTGACGCGCTTAACTACGAGATTTCAAGGCCTTGGTAGTGAAAGCGCCGTAGAGTGGGTCATTACGGCTTGACAGTCACGTATATCAAGACGATCACCAAAATGGCCGGTGGCGCTATGTCGCAACGCCATACCACTCAGGCCTTGTATTTTGCATATGCACATGGCTGCACTGATTCTATTTTCCCCTCCTAAATGGCACTCTTCTTACGCTGTTGATACTCACCTGGCTGCACAACTACGTGCGACGGATTAGGCTTCACAGAGGACGGCCTCTTGTGGTGCAGGATTCAACTAAGTCTTCCTTTTTTCAACATGTGCTAACATTGTTGACAATTTTTGAACGCTTACAAGCCCCTCAATAGCCAGCGTGGGTGCAATTGCCAGCTTCAGGAAGGCAATGCTACGACCTCACACCCTTCAGCACCAACAATCTACAAGCCAAAAGCATTGAGTGCACGCTTCTGCTTTTATGACAAAACTGCAAATCAAACAGGAATCTGGCATTAAGCTTGCATGTGGAGTAGGCACATCTGCAGGGTCATCTTCTTGACCACGGCTACGGCATTACCCTCAAATGAACGCCCAGAGCGAATTTCTAGCTGCCGACGAGAACGCATAAGCGGCCATGGAATCAGAGGCATTTTTAAAAGGCCAATATCAGTCCAACAATCCTGATGATACGCTATTTTGCAATTGAGATGTGCTCTAAAAACGCGTGGAGCTTCTCGTGACGGTTGCGGCCCTATTCGACCAGCTGCTCTATGCCCGTCAAAAATATCCGTCGGAACCAGACCAACATAATATTTTGGGCTATGAAACAAACAAACCGGCCGCCCGAAGAAACTGGTGAATAGCGTGGACTACCTACCTACTCCGGACGTGGAGTGGACCGTTCGTAGAAATGTGAAATTGAGGGCAGTGATCGGCTGAAAAATGCAAAGCATAGACTGATAAATTTGGAATGGGATCCAAGACGGTTTCTAAAACACTCCTGAATGAAAATTTCAATTAAACGTAAGACGCGCTGGCCAGTCATAGCAGGTCACCAAGATGACAACAACCCTCGCCTCAGAGGCACGGGTGCAGCATTCGTTGAAATCCGCATCATGCTGGAATGCTGTACCATACCCTTGGTTTATTTTACCACCAAAACGTAAAGGAAGAGGGCAGGTGGGTTGTAGTTCAACATTTCGCCAACAGCGGAGCCGTGGGCCAGGTAAGCAGTGTTCCGATAGGCGGCGCAGCTGCGACCCCAAACAACCCTCCCCGCAACTCCCGTCCGCCGCCACCTGAACGAACATATTGAACCGTCATATGGTTATAAAGTTGGTTTTTTGCGGAAGCTCCTAAGTTGAAGACACGTTTTTTTCCCCAACTGTTTGCAGGTCTCGGTTACAGCCCAAAGTTAGGTCACGTCCAGTGAAGATGAGGTTGCACTCGTCTTTGTTGTTCGTGCTGCCAGGTATATCCCTGGTGGCGGAAGTTCGTTCTCAGAGCTATGAAACATTTGAGAGTACCACCACCTACCATGATGCGCAGCAGGATACTACTGCTGCAGTGACAGGCAGCATTGATTCGGAGAGTTACAGCCTTTCCCACACCGAAGAGGGTTATATTGGACAACTCAGCGCCGAAGATGATTCAGATCGTCCAGACTGGAGGAGAATGCTCAGGAACAGGGGCCAATGCGATTCGACAACCAGCAACACCTTCACTGTTTCAGAGCAAGCTGGTGTAGCCGGGAAGGCAATGGAAGGCGAATACGAAATGGAGGGATACAAACAAGGAGAAGGTAATGCAGCACGCACCAACGCAAATGACAACTCCAGTTTCCCTCCCCCTTCTGTCCCCCATGACCCTACACGAAGAAAAATCTTCCCAAATCAAGGTGTCTCTTACGACTCCGAGTCTACTATGCGTCGGTATCTTGACACTGAGGATGCAGATGCCGAAGCTATGGAGGATCAACAGGTTGGTGAGAGCGCAGTTGACCGTGCGTTGGGCAAGAAGAAGAAGGCGACGTATGTTGCTGCGCCTATGAAGGCACCCGCCCCGATAGTGATGGCTGCGCCAACCAAGAAAGCTGCTCCAATGTTCGTTGAACCTGCACCAATGATCATTGAAGCGGCTCCCACCAAGAAGGGAAGATACCTTGCTGCTGTGGACGAGCCTGAAGGGCAGCAAGAAACAGAGCAGTTCGAGCAGCACGACACCACTGGTGAGCGTAGCTTGGGCAAGAAGAAGAAGGTTGCCTACGTGGCTGAGCCCATGAAGGTTGCTCCTCCCCCAATGAAGTTCGCGCCACCTGCTCCTGCTCCCATGGTGATGGCAGCACCTACGAAGATGGCCCCTGCTCCCCTGTTCGTTGAGGCTGCTCCCCCCATGAAGGGAAGATACCTTGCTGCTGAGGATGAGCCAGAGGTGCAACTCGAAACCGAGAATTTCGAGACTGAACAATACGACACAGCAGGTCAGCGTAGCTTGGGCAAGAAGAAGAAGGCGACGTATGTTGCTGCGCCTATGAAGGCACCCGCCCCGATA
>NW_013548819.1:0-4103 GCF_000499425.1 Eimeria acervulina | reverse complement strand
TGCTGCTGCAGCAGCAGCTGGAGCTGCAGCAGAAGGAGTCTCGCCGGCTTCTTTCGCTGCTGCAGGAGACAGCGCCGGCACCTGTGCTGCAGCAGAATCGAAGTCTCTAGAGACAGCAGAAGCAACAAAGAAGACTCCTCTTGCATTTGCTGCTGCGCTGTCTCCAAACAAACCGCCGCATGAAACTGACGGGACTGTGGGGCGGCTTACGCCAAACCGGCTCGTGTCCTGCAGCAGCAGCAGCAGCAGAAGCAGCAGGAGCAGCAGCAGAAACAGCAGCAGGGAGAGAGATGATAAGAGACAAATTCAACAAACAAAACAACAAAGAAGAGAAACTAAAATGAATACTCTTTTGTCTAAACATGCATTTAGTAAAACAAAGATAAACAAATAAATAAATATATAAATAAATATATAATTTTATTATATTTACTTTATCTTTATCTAGCCTTCACCAGTATAACCAGACAAACAAAGATAAACAAATAAATAAATAAACAAAGACAAACAAATAAACAAACAAAGCTAAACAAATAAATAAACAAAGATAAACAAACAAAGATAAACAAATAAATAAACAAAGATAAACAAACAAAGATAAACAAACAAATAAACAAAGATAAATAAACAAACAAAGATAAGCAAATAAACAAAGATAAACAAATAAACAAAGATAAACAAATAAACAAAGATAAACAAATAAACAAAGATAAATAGACAAACAAACAAAGCTAAATAAATAAACAAAGCTAAGCAAATAAACAAACAAAGCTAAACAAACAAAGCTAAACAAACAAAGCTAAATAAATAAACAAACAAAGATAAAAAAACAAACAAAGCTAAACAAACAAAGCTAAATAAATAAACAATAGTATTATATAAAAAGGATACATGTTTCTTGTCGAATTCGTCTAGTATTTCTTCCTGAATAAGCTGCTCTAAGACGTCTTCCAGCGTAACAATGCCGAGCAGCTTCGCCTCAGGAGGCGGAGGCCGCCCCACACGCCAGGCCTCGCCGAAAGACATAAAGTCAGCCGTCACAAATGCTAAGTGACAACGAGCCTGCAGCAATAGGAACAGCAGCAGCAGCAACAGCAGCAGCAGCAGCAGCAGCAGGAGTAGTAGGAGTAGGAGTAGGAGTAGTAGTAGTAGTAGTAGTAGTAGTAGCAGCAGTAGCAGTAGTAGTAGTAGTAGTAGGAGTAGGAGTAGCAGCAGCAGCAGTAGTAGTAGTAGTAGCAACAGCAGTAGTAGTAGTAGCAGCAGCAGCAGCAGCAGTAGTAGTAGTAGTAGCAGCAGTAGTAGTAGTAGTAGGAGCATGAGTAGCAGCAGCAGCAGCAGCAGCACCGGGAAGACGAAGGAGTAAATTGATGTTAGAGACAGATCCGCGAAATACTCAGCTTAATTCATCAACAGCCTTTACAGAACCTGAGGGTTTAGGGTTTAGGGTTTAGGGTTTAGGGTTTAGGGTTTGCACCTCTTGAAAGGCATTAAGGAGGGTATAGGGATTGATATTGGGAGAGACGAAGAGAGGCCGCGAGTAGCTGCGGTATGCATGAGAAGTCATCACGTCCGCGACTGTCAGCCCTGCACTCAACGCTCACAGCTAGCTGGCTAGCTAGCTAGCTAGCTAGTTCGTTAGCTAATTAGCTATCTATCTATCTATCTATCTACCTATCTATCTATCTTGCTAGCTGCCTAGACAGCTTGCTAGTCAGCAATCTATCTACCTAGCTAGCTAGCCAGCCACCTATCTGTCTACCTAGCTAGCTAGCTAGCTAGCCATCTATCTGTCTAGCTAACCAGCTAGCTAGCTAGCTAGCTAGCTAGCCAGCAAATCCCCTGAAAGTTGATTATAAATACCTGCGCCTGGGTCGACACAAATCAAACTCTTCACCAACAATATGCCCCGAATGTTATGCCGCTCCCTGCAGCAGCAGCAGCAGCAGCAGCAGCAGCAGCAGCAGTAGCAGCAGCAGCAGCAGTAGCAGCAGCAGCAGCAGCAGTAGCAGCAGCAGCAGCAGCAGGGGAAACAGCAGCAGCGGGGAAGCCAAGAGCAGCAGCAGCAAAAGTCAAACATCGATCAGCGCCGTCCATACACTCCAACGATGCTAATAGGGCTGCCCACGTATTCAACCTCTAAACCCTAAACCCTAAACCCTAAACCCTAAACCCTAAACCCTAAATAACACACCCGTCGTAGACAGGGATCCTTGAATGCCCTCGTCTCAGTATTTGCATCAACACCTCAGGAGTTAACTTCGTATTCATCTCCTGCAAGCACCGCAAACCCTAAACCCTAAACCCTAAACCCTAAACCCTAAACCCTAAGCCCTAAACTCTACTCGCTGGACTGAGAACGTGGCGTAGTCTCTGTCTATCTCAGCAGCAGGCCTTACACACTCTAGGAACCTAGGGTTTAGGGTTTAGGGTTTAGGGTTTAGGGTTTAGAGGGGGTCTCACCAGCTGATAAACCTCCTCCAACGGCACAAGAAAATCGCCTATGCTTTTTGAAGCCATGTCCAGAGCCCCTGCAAACAGCAGCAGCAGCAGCATCAGCAGCAGCAACAACAGTAACAACAGCAGCAACAGCATCAGCATCAGCAATAACAGCAGCAGCAACAGCATCAGCAATAACAGCAGCAGCAACAGCATCAGCAGCAGTACCAGCATCAGCAACAACAGCATCAGCAGCAGCAACAACAGCATCAGCAACAGCAGCAACAGCAGCAGCAGCAGGAAGCTAACCCTGAATGACCATGACTTCGTCTCTGTTTAGCCAGGGGCTGCTGCGCCCTTCACCGCTTTGGCTGATCTCTGAAAGAGCATCGCTTTCTTCGCTCGAAGCCTCGCGCAGCAAACGCCGACGCCCCTTCTGGTGCAACCCTGCAGCAGCAGCAGCAACAGCAGCAGCAGCAGCAGCAGCAGGAATAGTAGTAGTAGCAGTACGAGTAGCAGGTAGTAGCAGCAACAGCGGCAGAAGCCGGTTGGCTCGTTTGCTAACTCTCTGGATTGCTTATCGATTATAGCTAGCTAGCTAGCTAGCTAGCCGCCTGGCTAGTTGGTTGGCTAGCTAGCTAGCTAGCTAGCTGCGAGTATAGTGGGTCAGCTAGCCAGCTAGCTACGCACCGAACTACCCAGCTAGCCAACTAACTACATACGTATCTATCTACTTAGCTATCTGTCTATGCATCTAGCTAGCTAGCAGCATTTCTAGCTATCAATACCTAGCTATCCACAGCTAGCTATCCATAGCTAGCTATAGCTAGCTAGCTAGCTAGCTAGCTACGCACCAATGAGGGCTCTGAGGCGGTTGCGTCCATAGAAAGCTGCTGCATGCGAAGGCTGCAGCAATCTGTCTAAGAGCGCAGCAACGGGGACAGCAACGACAGAAAACAGCCCCAGCAGCAAACGCACCAAAGGCGTCATCAGCTGCACCAAACAACACACACAAACCCTAAACCCTAAACCCTAAACCCTAAACCCTAAACCCTAAACAGTAAATAACCCTATGTAACCCTATATAACCCTATATAACCCTATATAACCCTATATAACCCTGAAATACACAAACCCTAAACCCTAAACCCTAAACCCTTAACCCTCAAAGCCCTAAACCCTAAACTCTCAAAGCCCCAAACCGTAAACTCTAAAAGCCCTAAACCGTAAACCCTAAGAGCCCTAAAAGCCCTAAACCCTAAACCCTAAACCCTAAACCCTAAACCCTAAACCCTAGGCTAAGTGGGATTGTGTTGGAGCTTACGGCGGCTACAGCCAATTGTTTTCTGCCTGTGCAGACAGCCTGCGGTAGGATTTCGCCGAAGAAGAGTATTAAAGAAACAGCGAGCAGCACCGCATGCAGAGGCGAGACGAGCCTATCTAAGAACAAAGGTAGCGCCTCCATGGCTAAAGAGTTTGATATTAAAAGAGTAACTAACAGCTGATGACGACGAGTTAATAACTCATACACTTTTGAAGCCCTGTATATACACATACACATACATATACAATCTATATATATATATATATATATATACTATATAATATATATTAATATATATTAATATATATTAATATATTATTAATATATTATTAATATATTATTA
>NW_013548820.1:0-3064 GCF_000499425.1 Eimeria acervulina | reverse complement strand
ACCCTAGAGAGAGCACCCGTAGCCCTCGAGCGGCGTGTCTAAACCCAATAGACAGAAAACCCTAAACCCTAAGTACAAAACCCTAAACGCATCGAGAGAAAACCCTAAACCCTATAGGCAGACAGCCGTAAATCCTTTAGACAAAACCCTAAACCCTAGACAGAAAACCCTAAACCCTAGGAAGAGAAAACCCTTAACACAGGAGAAGCAAAACCCTAAACCCTAATAAGAAAAAATCTTAACACAGAACAAACAAAACCCTAAACCCTAAAAAGAGTAAACGCTAAACGCTACGCAGGGCAAACCCTAAGCCCTAAAACCCTAAACCCTAGAGAGAGAAAACCCTAAACCCTAGGAGGCAAAGCAATAGGCCCTAGCGAGTAAATTCTAAACCCTAAAATAACCCTAAACAATAAAGATTAAATTATAAACCCTAATCAATAAACTCTAGAGGTTTGCAAGCAGCAGCAGCAGCAGCAGCAGCAACAACAGGGGGCCCCTGTACGTGCTGCTGGGGGCCCCCAACAGTAGAGCGAGAAGAGGGTGGGTTCTGCTGCGGATTCTCTAAACCCTAAACCCTAAACCCTAAACCCTCAACTCTATAATGCGTCTTTATGAGGTCTTTACTTCTGTTTTAGTGTATGGTGCTGCTTCTTGCTCCAGCCAGTTCTGCTGCAGCAAGGCAGCAGCAGCAGCAGCAGCAGCAGCAGCGGATAGGCCCGCGCCTCGATTTCTCCCCTTAAAATGTTTCGCTTGTCTTTGAAATAACCTAAACCCTAAACCCTAAACCCTAAACCCTACAAGGGTTCCGCCCTAGTTGATAGGGTCTGGGGGGCGCGGCCTCTACTGCTGCAGCTGCAACCTTTAGCAGCAACAGCAACAGCAAGAACTACAGGTATATCAGCAGCAGCAGCAGCAGCAACAGCAGCAGCAGCTGCTGCGCTGTCTGTCTCTTTTACAACAATGTCCCTCAATGGAGATCCTTCTTTCAAGCGAGAGATGCAGCAGCTGCCCCGGTGCAGCAGCGACTCAGCACCAGCAGCAGCAGCAGCAGCAGCAGGAACAGCAGGTGCGGAAGCAACAACAGCAGCACCAGCCCCTCCTCCCGAGTACTTCGATCTCTCTCCAGCAGCTTCTCGGTGGATGACTGACTCTTCGCCTTCTGCAGCAGCAGCAGCAGCAACAGCAGCAGCAGCTGCTGCTGCTGCAGCAGAATATGGCTTTGCAATAGATGAAGCAGCACGGGCCTGGCCTGACCTCTCCCCGAACCCTCGAGGCTCTGCTGCTGCAGCCCCACACATGAGTGCAGCAGCAGCAGCACCAGCAACAGAACTCAGCCTTTCTGCTGCTGCTGCTCTTCGCTCGCCTGATGATGCTGCTGCTCCTAGTTATGCTGCAGCAACTGTGCTTTCATCCAGGGGCTCAGATGAAGAGGAATATACAGCAGCAGCAGCAGCAGACGGCCCATTGTCTTCGTCTCCTGCTGCACACGACACTGCAGCAGCAGCAGGAGCAGAAGAAGCAGATGCAGCAAGAGCAGCTGCAGCAGAAATCACACATGATAGACTTGCTGTAGCAGCTGATCCAGACGAGGCAGCTGGCGGTCCTGGCCCTCAGCAGCAACAGCAGCAGAGGCAGCAGCAGCAGCAGCAGCAGCAGCAGCAAGAATCGTCTTGCGGGAGCGTAACCACTAATGGAGAGGCCGCCTCTGCTGCACCATCTGCTGCTCTTGCTGCTGCTGCTGAAGCAAGGGGAAAGGATCAAGCAGCAGAAAAAGAAGAAACAGCAGCAGCAGATGCCACCGACGCAGCAGCAGCCGATGCTGCAGCAGCAGCAAGAGCACAAGAAACGGGCGAGCACCCCGCTGCTAGACCCGCAGCAGCAGCAGCAGCAGCAGCTGTTGCTGCTGCAGCAGAGGAGGCTGCCCTTCCCCCCAGCAGCGACGAGTCTGCTGTTGGCGTCTGTACAGTTGAGCAGTTTGCTGCTGCTGCAGTTGTCTATACACCTGAAGGCCCTGAAGCTGCGTACCGATCCGCTGCAGCAGTACCTGCAGCAGCAGCAGCAGCACTAACATCTTCGACGAGGACGGGTGCAGCTGGATTGCTGCAGCATCACGAGCAGCAACGCCAGCAGCAGCAGCAGCACAGCGAAGCCCTGGAGGATAAAGAACATGTAAGCAGCAGCACCTGCAGCAGCAGCACCTGCAGCAGCAGCTCCTGCAGCAGCAGCTCCTGCAGCAAGACCGTTTGCAGCAGCTGCTGTAGTTGCTGCTGCTGCTTCTGCTGCTTACTGCAGCTTCTTCATTCATTTCTGCTGTTTCTTTTGCTGTGAAGCGATAGCTGCTGCTCTTTCATCCTGCTTCTTGTGCTGCTGCTGCTGCTGCTTATTGTGCTGCTGCTGCTGCTGCTGCAGGAGATCGCAAGGCTCCAGAGGGTTTTAGCTGTGCAGCAGTCTCAGCTGCAGTCTTTACGGGAACTTGCGGTGTACGTACACCCTAAATTAGGGTTTAGGGTTTAGGGTTTAGGGTTAGCTTTTTCATACTGTAGCAAAGGTCTCGCGCTTCGTGCTGCTGCTGCTGCTGCTGCTGCTCTTGCTGCTGCTGCTGCTGCTGCTGCGGTTGTTGTTTTTGGTACTGCTGCTGCTCCTGTGGGTGTGTTGCTGCTGCTGCTGATGCTCATGATGATGAAGCTGTTGCTGCTGCTGTTGCTGCTGCTGCTGCAGGAGGAAGGAAGCGCAGGCTGCAGTTGCGCTGGACTCCCTTAGTGCAGCAGAAGCCCGCGCTGCTGCTGCTACTGCTGCTGCTGCTGCTGCTGCAGCAGAAGCAGACAACCTCAGGAGAGAACAGAGTCTGCTGCAGCAGCAACTGCAGGACGCCAGCCAAGCAGCACTCGCATCTCCATCAGAGACAACAAAGCAAGCGTGCTGCTGCTGCTGCTGCTGCTGTTGCTGCTGCTGCTGTTGCTGCTGCTGCTGGTGCTTGTGCTGCTGCACCTTACCAGGACCAGTAGCTACTTCTCTTGCTGCTGCTGCTGTTGCTGCAGCCGCAGCTGCCGCTTTCGCTGCT
>NW_013548821.1:0-3939 GCF_000499425.1 Eimeria acervulina | reverse complement strand
AGGGTTTAGGGTTTAGGGTTTAGGGTTTAGGGTTTGCGCAGGTTGTTGTTGCTTTGGGCGAGAAAGGCAGAGAGCATATTCCCTATCGCTCCAGCCGCCTGACTCATATGCTTAAGGATACTCTCGGAGGTAAGGGTTTAGGGTTTAGGGTTTAGGGTTTTGGGTTTAGATTTTACGGCCTAGGGTTTAGTGTTTAGGGCCTAGGGTTTAGAATTTGCGGCTCATGGCTTAGGGTTTAGGGTTTAGGGTTTAGGGTTTAGGGTTTCATACAGGTATATTCCAACTGGGTCTGCAGCCATTTATAGCGCTGCTGCTGCTGCTGCTGCTGCTCGTCACAGCACAAGTATAAATATCGTTGTTGCTGTTGTTGCTGCTACGATTAATAGTGCCGCTATTGGCTTTGCTGCTGCTGCTGCTGCCGCTGTTGCCTCTGCTGCTGCTGTTGCTGCTGCTACTACTACTACTGCTGCTGCTGCTGCTGCGCTGCTGTGCTGCTGCTGCTGCTGCTGCAGGTAACAGCAACACTTGTTTAATAGCAAACATATGGCCTGAAAGGCAATACGTAGAGGAGACAATTTCTACTTTGCGTTTTGCACAGCGGATGATGGGGGTGAGTTGGGGTGTATAGGCAGCTCTTGCTTCTTTTCGTCTCTCTCCCTGCTTCGTCTGGACTCTTTCTGCTGCTACTGATGGGGGAGAGAGGGTTCAGGGTTTAGGGTTTAGGGTTTAGGGTTTGCTAAGCTAGCCAACGCTAGCTGATCGCTAGCTGGGGGGCAGCTAGCGCGTACAGCAGGAACTATTCTAACACCTCTGAATAGCTAGCTAGCTAGCTAGCCATTCAGAGCAGCAGCAGCAGCTGCTGCTGCGCTGCTGCTGCTGCTGCACCTTCTGCCGCTGTTGCTGCTTCTGCTGCTATTGCTGCTGTTTCTGTTTCTGCTACTTCTGCTACTCCTGCTGCTTCTGCTTCTTCTGCTTCTTCTACCTTTGCTGCTGCTGCTGCTTTTGCTGCTGCTGCTGCTGCTGCTGCTGCTTCAGGTGTCTAGCAAGGCAACAGCAAATATTGAGATTGACCCTCTGGCTTTGTCTAGGAGATTAGAAAGAGATGTGCAGCGCCTCAAACACGAACTCCAAATCACCAACTCCCTCATGGGCAGGCCCCCGCCAGTAAACCCTAAACCCTAAACCCTAAACCCTAAGCCCTAAACCCTAAATAGAAGCGAAGTGAGCACCTAGCAGGCTTCAGCGGACGGTCGGCTCCGGAGAGAGGGTTTAGGGTTTAGGGTTTAGGGAAGGGCACTAGCTTGCTTAGCGGCCCACTCAAAGCGCAACTATGGCCTAGGGTTTAGGGTTTAGGGTTTAGGGTTTATGTTTAAGGCCTACGAAGCATCCTCCCCTGAGGAGCTGGAGGAGATCAGGAAGACGGCGACCCTCTTTTTAAATGGAGAGCAGCAAGACATTCAATTCTCCTCCGTCAGGTGCAGCAGCAGCAGCAGCAGCAGCAAAAGCAGTAGCAGCAGCAGCAGCAGCAGCAGCAGCAGCAGCAAAAGCAGTAGCAGCAGCAGCAGCACCAGTAACACCAGCAGCAGCTGTCGAGGCAAAACTTGCAATATTAGTGGCAGCGATAGGGAGCAGCAGCAACAGTAGCAGCAGCAGCAGCAACAGCAACAACAACAACAGCAGCTAAAACAGCTCCAACAACAGCAGAAGTAACAGCAACAGCAGCAGCAACAGCAGCAGCAGCAACAGCAGCAGCAGCAACAGCAACACGCACTTCGAAATGCCTCTCAAAAGGCCTTTTCATCATATTATTGTACACTTAACCACCACCACCACCACCGCTGCTGCTGCTGCTGCTGCTGCTGCTTCAGACAGATGGAGGAGCTGCTGCAGATGATGCGTTCTGTCTTTCAAGAGACAACAGCAGCAATCCGCCGAGAAGCAGCAGCAGAAGCATCAATTGCTTCCGCTGCTGCATCAGCTCCAGACAGCGATACCCAGGGGGCCCCCCAGGGGGGGCCCCAGGGGGGCCCCCAAGGGGCCCCTGAGGCGGGGGGGGGCCCCAAAGGTAAGGGTACACCGACAACACCAAAGGGTGGAAGAGAGCAAAGCAAAGGAAGCCAACAGGGGCCCCCAGGGGCCCCCCAAGGGTCTGCAACAACAGCGCCTAAACCTGTGCAAAGTGAGGCTTAGGGTTTAGGGTTTAGGGTTTAGGGTTTAGGGTTTGGGGCCGGGGGGTTGGCTACAGCCAGGTGCAATAACAGCGCCGAAAGGAGCAGCATCAGTAGCAGTAGGAGTAGCAGTAGTAGGAATAAGAGCAGCATCAGCAGCAGCAGCAACAGCAGCGTGATCAGCAGCAGCAGCAGCAGCGGGAGCAGCAGCAGCAGCAGCTGCAGCAGCAAGGGGTGTAGCTTGTTGCTGGTGTTGCTGCGGTGTATATCCGCAGAAGTAGGATATGAAGACCCCACAGTTGGCGGCGTCTCATTAGGGTTTGACCCTGATCAGTCAGAGATATCTGCAGCAGACAGACTCAGCGAAACAAGAGCACCTGGCTCTACCCAGTAAGGGTTTAGGGTTTAGGGTTTAGGGTTTAAGGTTGAGGGTGGAGGCTTTAGGGTATTTTGTTTGACGTCCTAGGGTTCTGTATTTAGAGTTTAATATCGAGGGTATTATATTTTAGGGTTTAGGGTTTGGGGTTTAGGGTTTAGGGTTTAGGGTTTAGGGTTTGCATGTGTTTCAGGGTGTATGAGGAGAGCGAGGGCATATCTGTTCGTAGAAATGTTGTTGTTAGTTCGGGGGTTTTAAAGAAAGAAGTATTTGCTGAGTTTAGTAAAACCGACGGTAAAGGCATTTGTTTATCTTTGGCGTCTCTGGAGACCAAACAAAACCACGGAAAGAGACAATTAAAAGCCCTAGGCAGAGTAAGACATTAAACATTTTATTTTAGTTTTTTATTACTTTTAATCTAATCATTAAGGAGACTTACAGAAAGGAGACAAACAAAACAAAAAAAGAGACAGATGCAATATAATCAAATACTATACAGACACTGAAAGCAAACAAACAAATACAGAGAAAGACAGAAAGAAACAGAGAGACAGATATATATATATATATATATATTTATTTATATGTATGCATGTATACATGTATATATATATATATATATATATATTATATTATAATATTGTATTGAACATAAAGAGAAGAGGAGAAGAAGAAAAGAGACAGAGAGACGCAGAGACAGCGACAGAGACAGAGACAGAGAGACAAGAGGAGACAGACAGAGACAGAGACAGAGAGACAAAAGGAGACAGACAGAGACAGAGAACCCTCTTTGTTGCTGCTTCTGTCTTTATTGTTATTAGGATATTCTGAAAATCAGAGAAAATATCAAAAGGCTGAGAGGCGAAATCGAGGCAAAACAACAAAAAGAACAAAACGCACAAGAGGTCCAAACCCTAAACCCTAAACCCTAAACCCTAAACACTAAACCCTAAACCCTAAACTCTAGACGACAAGACAAAACGAGAGACCGAGACAAAAAGAGACAAACAAACAAACAAATACAGAAAAATACAAAGACAGAGGGAGACAATAAATAGAGTTAGAGGCAGAAGGAGACTTGTCGAGAAACAGAGACAGAAAAGGAGACAGTTGGTTGTGCATAACAATTGACTCAGCAGACACCCCAAGAAGGAGACGGCCCTCTTCTCGTAGATGCAGAGGAGTTCGAACTCTTCAAACAAATCAGGGACTTAAAGGCAGTCAGAGACACAAGAGCTGCTGCTGCTGCTGCTGCTGCTTGCGCTGCTGCTGCTTGTGCTGCTGCTGTTGCTGCTGCTGCTGCTGCTGTTGCTGCTGCTGCTGCTGTTGCTGCTGCTGCTGCTGTTGCTTGCGCTGCTGCTGCTGCTTGCGCTGCTGCTGCTTGTGCTGCTGCTG
>NW_013548822.1:0-4111 GCF_000499425.1 Eimeria acervulina | reverse complement strand
GCACATAGTTCTGTGTTTTGACTGTGCATGCAGCATGAATGTGTCCGTGTGTCCATTCGGGAAGCTACCGCAACCGCAACGCACGTGCAGCAGCACGCGAGTCAGCGTTCTGGTAATCACAGCACGACATGCATTATTCGATGTTACTGTACGCTGTAGCGAATGCTGATTTAGAAGATATAGCTCGACGCTTCCTTCACAATCTCCGCTAGTCCCTTATAGTTTGTCAATCCGCCAGCAACTTTGCCCCAATGGACACAGCTGGATCTATTAGTCGGATGGTATTATTTGCCCCCCTTTAATGCCGGCATGGTCACATGCCTTGACTGATTCATCTTGCGTGCACAAGCGTCTGCCTTTGCGTCATGCACCAGTAGTTATGCTGCCAACGGCAGAACAGCCTCCAGTAGTCAGTTTGTTAGGAGCCTTGACCTGCTGACTTTAAGCATCTTGGTTCAAATTTCGTGCACCATGTTGTTAAGCGTGCTCGCCTCTGCACCACCTCAGCTGGCTACCCACTGTGTGGTGTGCGCGTTCGCGTAGGCATTCTGCACCTCACTACCCAAGGATGTGCAGTGGTGAAATCTATGCGTTTAACTGCACTCTCAATTCCGTGTATGATGCTGCTGGATGTGCCTGTGTTAAAGTGCTTCCCCATCACAGTTGTTCGCCGCGTGAGCGTATTGTCTCTGGGAAGGCAACGTGCAGTTTCAGCTAGCGTGATACCATACACCGTTGCACCCAGAGGGTCAGTGATTTGCAGCCAGGCACTTTGTGGAAGAATTTTGCGCCGCGTGCGGTAGTCCAGGAAAACAGAGATTACGTTGTTTACGGACAAGTTGGGTGGGGCCGAATCAGGTTTAACATTACGGCAAACCATAGGAAGTGCTCCAGCAGCAGTGCGAGGTAGCTGCGATGCCCTTTAGATGTGCTGTGTGCTTTCACGTGGCACTTCCCGGATATGCGTTGGCTTGTACTTTATAACGGCATGTGCGCTTGTGTTACTCCTTTCCCCTCTTTACATTTCTGAAACGTTCGCCACCGATCCCTTTATCAGCTTGCCCCAGCCCCGTTTGGTTACCTGTTGGCACCGGACATCAGGTCACATGACTGCGATACATGTCTTTTGTTAGGGGCAATATTTGGTGATTTTTCTGTAGGAAAACATGGGGAAATGCAGCAGCGTTTAGCTGCTGCAGTTTCTACGTTGCGGTTGCTTTTGGCACGTGTATTGGAGGAAGACGCTCTTGCCATAGCTCGGCGAGAGTGCGTCCTGGTTGTTTGCCCCTTTGCATATACGCTACAGGGTTACCAGCACGCTCAGAGGCATTCAGCGCAGCATGCGCAGATGGCTTGTTTGGCGCTGCCCAAGGTGTGGTTGTCCCTGAGTAGTTTGTGGAGTATCAGGGTAGGAGAAATGCATATATATATATATATATATATATATATATTAATCTAGCTATACTGACTTATCAACTCCTAAAAAAAGGTGTGAACCACGATCAGGAATGCATGCAACATGCAGAAAGTACGACGACCCCAGGAAATGTGTGGTAGATGTGATTGGGTTGGCGTCATTGGATCCTTGAAGGATTGCCAAGAGGAACTGGAACGCTCTAGCACCTGAAACGCTACAATAGTTCTTGACGCGACAGTATGTCGGCTTAAGCGCATCAGTGGGAGGTGGTTTGGGGCTGGTTATACTACTATACTCCACGTGATCTGTTCAGGCGATTGTTCCTGCATCTTTCGTACGTTAACCGGCTACTGCCAATGGTGAAGGCTGTTACCGCGGTGCACTTTATTATTGCTTACCGCATCATGGTTCCTGGATGACTGAGTGCGGCTAAACCGAGACGTGGGAGTGAAGTCACCGAACGCGGGAAATCCTAGAGCGTTCCCGTGGCTCGGGTGGCTGTACCGTGAGCGTTTGATGGAAGCCCTGGACAATCTCGGAAGGGATTCACTATTAGTTGGATTACCCTGTGCCTTCTTCCAATCATTCGCAGCTGCGTGTCTGTCGTCCGTAGGAAGCCGCTTGAGCCATGTCCCTGGCTTGTAGGATGTGAGTCGCCAATGCATGCGCCAATATTACCAAGGGGAGGTATGCTCACTTCTAAAATGCACACACCTGCCTGGGTGTCAATGCTTTCGTCACTAGATAAGCCATTAGAAAGGGGTTCGTTGGAATGTAGAAACCTCAAAGCCCAGCAGTTTTGCAGATTTTGGCGTGGACTCTCCCGCCACCTTGCTAGCTGCCGTCTTAGTCGCCTCCTACTTGTTGCACATGGTACTTATAAGAGTTCCAAACAGGCAGTACGCCTTTTTACTAAAACGATCAAAGAATATATGCTCACTGCGACATGATTGAAAAAGATTCACAAACCACGATAATTCACAGACCCGGCTCCTCAACTTTGCTGTGCAGGGCATATGCATTGCTATTTGGGCTCCGCGAATTCAACATGGATGCTGCGTGTGAATTCATGCAGCGTGCCGTTTGCATAATGGCAAGTAGTGTAATGCGCATGCGGCTTGCACTACGTGCCATTATGCATTATTATGTACGCATAGAGTGGAAGCGGGAATGGACCCGCCTGCACTTGCGGCAATCTGCGCACGATCACATAGAAAGTGCGTTGTGTGCAGGCCTCAAGGAGAGATAGTTAGGGAGGCGCTGCTGCTCTTGTGGCTCTGCTAAGCGACCCCTGCCTTCAACTAGTGAATCGATGGTGGGCACAAAGTAGAGCGTTGGCTGAAGAACTCCCGGCCGGGTAAGGTGCGCAAGCCGGTGAAAATGCGGAGAAGAACCCTCCACTCAGATTCCACTAACTTCCAGCTGTAGTGCAGGGAACTGGGCGCCGCTGGCACACTGCAGCTGGCGTTGGTGACCCGAAGGCAGATATGAAAGGGGCCGTCTGGTGTGCTACGCTTCTAGTTGCGTATAGCTGCTATAAGATGTTAAGGCCCGTTATTTACCTAGCCATCATGATCTGTGGCTGCCCCGACTCCAAAACAGACTATTGAAACATGCTGGATTGGTTCCGAACACAGATCCATTATGGCGCCTTTGCATGGGGGTTAATGCACTCTGTTTTGTAGCGTCGACGAGGGGCTGGCGCGTTGGCGTTTTATCGGCTCCTTAGGCACATATCCAGGGGGACGAAGGGCGTTTTCCAAGGAGCACGTAGGGGTGGATTCAAACGTTGTGTTGGCGGGCAAATGCGGCATTTTGCGCATGCCCATCTATGGTACTTTACTTATAGCGAGCACGGGCATGCATGGTAAGGAAGGGGGGTGCATGTGCTTCGCCGGTGCCATGACAGCATGCATCGCTTGTAGTTCGAAATGCCGTACAGAGAGTAAGTAGTTGTACAAGATAAGCGGAATATGGGTTGTTGACTCCCCACTGATTCTGATGCTGCAGTTTTGTGCATTTTACTAGCTCCTCCAGGAGCGCATATGCATTTTCGTGCGTATTGACAACGCTTTCGCGTGCTCACGTGCGTGCAGTGAGGTTTTGCAAGCGACAGCGCTGTCGCGGCCTGCGTTGAGTTTGTTAGATAACCGTGGTGCGCTAGATATTTTGTCGTCGTGGATTTCTTTGTGTGGATCAAGCAAGGCACCTGCGACTGAAACCAAGTAGATGGCGGTGCAGTCTCCGTGTCTATCGCGCTTCCTTTGTTACGCGGCACGCCATTGCCTTCGCTAGAGTTCAAGTTGGCAGTAAGCTCTGGTCGGATTTCCGGGTCCCACGAGCCACGTCCAATGCCTGCAGATAGAGGTAGCTTCTGCAAGGTGTATATGCTAGTTCTACTGAGTGAGACAGCCACTGCCAACAGAGCCGCGCTTGTGCAAAGCCACGACTAGCAAGAGATTCCCAGCTTGCACTTCGCGTGCAGCAATATACTAGGCCTCCATACACCAGCCGCTCATTCCGTTCTAGAGCGTGGGTTGGGATGGCGGGCCAGTCGCACCAATGCAGTAACCTTCTACTCATAATGCACATAGTTCTGTGTTTTGACTGTGCATGCAGCATGAATGTGTCCGTGTGTCCATTCGGGAAGCTACCGCAACCGCAACGCACGTGCAGCAGCACGCGAGTCAGCGT
>NW_013548823.1:0-4490 GCF_000499425.1 Eimeria acervulina | reverse complement strand
AGCCTAGAGGAGATCTGGTGTAATATATATATAGTATATATATATATATATATTTATAAATATAAATATATATATATATATTTATTTATATATATGTATATGTATATGTATATATGCTTCAATATACCTATGAGTGGGTAAGGGGAAGGGGTAAGGGTTAGGGTTTAGGGTTTAGGGTTTAGGGTTTAGGGTTTAGGGTTTAGGGTTTGCAGCAGTGAGTGTACGCACAGATCTGGGCTTGGGTGTTCTGGAGTCGTAGACAAAATTATGAAACCCTAAACCCTAAACCCTAAAACTCTTTACATCAGTGTATGAGTAATTATTAATTACTTTCTTCTTCTTTTTTGTGTATACACACAAATGCTGATGCAGCTGCCGATACACCCCAACAACTTAAACTGCATAATAAAGACGAAATAATAATTCAAAGGTTTTAAGTGCATCCACTTTTTATTATAGCCACACTCTCTACGGTTTAGGGTTTAGGGTTTAGGGTGTATTGTCTACGACTTAGGTAGGGTTTGGCGTGTATTCGCTAGGCTTTAAGGGTTTAGATTTTAGGGTTTAGGGTTTAGGGTTTAGCAGATGCAGGTGGAGGTAAAACAGAGGTGAATAAAGAAAGAAAACGATAATGAAGAATTAACTCTGCTGTTTTTTGGAGTGTATAGGCAGCTTCAATTTGCATGCTGAGATCGCTGTTTTATTTATTTGTTTTATTTGTTTCTTATTTTATTTTCTTTTGTAGTAAAAACAGTAGGGGCGTTTAGTTTAAGTTGAGGGAGCCTTTGTATACAAAATATAAAATAAATATATAAATAAAATGTATATAACATAAATAATATAAAATAAATGAAGAGAGATAAGAAAGAAAAAATAAACAAACTCTTCTTCTTTTCCTGTGCTGTATAGACACACCGAAACTATAACCCTTCAATGAGCTACTGCTGCTGCTGTTGTTGCTGCTGCTGCTGTTGTTGCTGCTGCTGTTGCTGCTGCTGCTGCTGTTGCTGCTGCTGTTACTGCTGCTGCTGCTGTGCTGGGTGATTGATCGGCTGGTTGATGATTTGTTTGGAGGTGAAAAAAGACAAAGAAGAATAAAGAGTTGAATTAACTTTGTTTAATTTTCTGGATTTAGAGAAGTTTACTAATGAGGAACAAAATAAGAAGAGAGCTTTTCTTCTTGCTTCGCATCAAAGGGAGAAAACATTAAACAATTTATTTTAAACACTCTGTACATATATACATAAATGCATGCATGCATGGATACAGCATAAAGAAGCATATTAAACGGAAGGCAACAATTGTTTTGAAGAAAGCAGCTGCGATATAAATTTAAGTCTAGCGAAACAACCCCACTGCTTTTAACTCTTGATGTCTGGGCCACTCTAGACGAAAGCAGTCACTGTTAATAGATATTTTAGAGTGTATGAGGAGTAGAAAGAGGAAGTAAATGAGGAAAACTTCATGAGAGTTATCATCAACTTAAAATAATGAAAGAAAATGCAGCTTTATTCTAAAATATCTGTGCAGTGTATGAGCGGAAACGGTTCCCAGAGCCCTTCCTTGCTAAAGTAAGGGGGTAATGTTTGTATTTTTGGAGAGTAGAATAAAGCATTTTTGAGGTAATACTAAATAAATAAAGTTATTTCAAAAGAATTATTCAAATTCTCTCTATATGCAAAACGCTGCACGTACACTCTGCTCAGCAGTGACGGTGAAGCCAACCTCTGGCTTGCTTCTGTTAGAGTAAAAGTATATGTTTGATAAGGAAGTTTTAAGAATTTTTAATGAATTAATTCGCTTTTAATATCTTTATTTTCATTTTTCAAGGGAATCTGTGAGTTACGCATCTCTGGTGTATGTACACCTCATACAGTCGCTCCGCTACTTGCAGACGAAAGCCCCTGCAGTGGACAACAAAGGAAGGAAGTGAAGTATTTTTTTCAGGGAAAGCTGTTGTTTTGAGTATTTATCTTTATTTAATTGTAATGAAGATAATATTGCCTCACAGAGGGAGGAAGGATTCTATTCATATTGTTTCCCTTGCACAGGTTTCTTCTGGTTCTGAATGCATGTTCAAGATGAGGCTTGTTTAGCAGAGTGTATGCTCATTGCTGTCTATTTCTTTAATTTCTTCTTTAGAATGTTATTCATTTTATATTTGTTTTAGGAGCGACTGGAAGCTGTATTTCAACGGGCGCCTTCCTTGGCTTCGCTCCTCTCCGCCTATTGCAGTGTGGCTTCCTTCATATATCAGTAGGCTTCTGCGTTATTTTGCATTCATATTTCTTTTTCATGCTTTTAGAAAGAACTTCTATACACAATGGCTGGGCAAAACCTAGCAGAACCTCCTTTGATTAGCTCTGGAGGAAGCCAAGACCTCCACAGCTCCTCAGCTCCCGAGGCAGCAGATATTCAAAGCCCCCCCTCTTATCTTCCCAATCCCTCTGCATGCGAAGCTGAGAAAAAGCACTGCTGCATGCAGCAAGCGGGGCCCTCCAGCAGCAGCAGCAGCAGCAGCAGCGGCAGCAGTAGTAGTAATAGTTGCGGCATCGTGAACAGCACAGCATGCACAGATAAACAACAGCAGCAGCAAACAATTAGAGGGGGAAGCTCTTTTTCTCGAACTTATCAGCCTATATATAAACCCTCTCCTCAGCCTTCAGTCTCTCCAGATACGGGGGAGGCCCCAGGAGATGCAGCAGCAGCAGATGCAGCAGCAGAAGAAGCAGCAGCAGCAGCAGATACAGCAGCAGATACAGCAGCATCGAACACTCCCCAATCTCCCTCTCCCACTGCAGCAGCATCAGCAGGATCAGCACCATCAGCACCATCAGCAGCAGCAGCAGCAGCAGCAGCAGCAGGAGTTAGAAAGAAGGATATAGCTGAAAGGTTTGCAGGTGGATTGGGTTGCAAGTGCAGCAACCCTAAGATTCATAAATGTTTAGAAAAAAGAAGAAAAGAGATAGAAGAGGAATATAAGTCTTATATACCGGGCCTATTAGCAGCAGAAGATCAAAGACGAGGGTCTCCTTGTTGTGAATTGAGCTCTGTTACACATACAATTGTTCATGTATGCTCTTGCATGTCTACAATAGATATCGATAAGGCTTTAGCTTTTGAAAACCTTCGATTAGAGAGAATAAGAGATGCATATGCTGTGGTGTTGACATTGGCTAGAGTGTATGGTGTAGAAGAGGTATTAAAAGATAAAGATTTATTAGTAATTATATATAAATATGATGAAATGAGGTGTATGTACAGCATAATGCATGCAAACGTGCATTACAAAAAAAAACAAAGCTATTTTAAGAGAATGACTTCGTCTCTTTTACAGGAATCAACAGCAGCATTAAAGCGAAGAGAGAGCAACTGCTGCAGCACAGTTTATTATCAAGAAGAAGAGGAAGAACAGCAGCAGCAGCAGCAGCAACACCACCACCACTTACATTCTTCTGCAGCAGATATTTCTAGAGCAAACTCAGCTGTATTTACCCCTCAGATTGATTCCGCATCTTCAGGTGTATCGGCATCTCTATCAGAAATTGAGGAGGAGCTACGTGCAGGCATGCGGCGTCAGTTTGGCTTCAGATCCTTAGGATCGTTATCGCAGACCCCTGCTGCTGCTCCTGCTGCTCCTGCTGCTGCTGCTGCTGCTGCTGGTGATGGTGCTGCTGCTGCTTCGTGGACTCTAGCAGCAGAAGAAGCAAACGGATTAAAAATATTTTATAGAAGACATCCAAACAGCACTCTTCTTAGTTTTCGTATTGAAGGCTCGGTAGAATCAAATCTACTTAATATTATCTCTGTTCTTAACGAGATGGATTTGTATAAAGAATGGATTCCTTACTACAACTTTCCTCTCAAGTATATTATTTAATTAATTAATTAATTGATTAATTAAATTAGTTAATTAAATAGATATATTAATTTGTTTATTTATTTATTTTATTTAATTAATTTATTTAATTGAATTTATTTATTTAATTCTTTCATTTATTTTAACTCCGTTCGCTGATTCTTTTTTTGTTTTATCGACATAAGCCATCGACTAATAAACAAGCAAACAAACAAATTAAATAATTAAATAAATAAATAAATAAATAAACAAATAAATAGAGTTATGTGCATGCGTTTGTTTAGGCTGGGCTTACGAGATGTGAAGACACTGCATCGGCTCGGTAGAGTTGAGCAAATTGATTTACTTCAACTGGATTTCCCCTGGCCTATGAACAACAGGTACTATTAGCATGCTCCTGCTGCTGCTGCTGCTGCACTTGCTGCTGCTGCTGCTGCTGCTGCTGGTCTTGCTGCTGTTGCTGTTGCTGCTGCGGCTGCTGTTGCTGTTGCTGCTGCTGCTGCTGGTGTTGCTGCTGGTCTTGCTGCTGCTGCTGCTGCTGCTTTTATTGTTGTAGCTGCTGGTGTTGATGCCGCTGATGCTGCTGTTCTTGCTGCTGCTGCTGTTGCTGTTGCTGCTTCTGTTGCTGTTG
>NW_013548826.1:0-4179 GCF_000499425.1 Eimeria acervulina | reverse complement strand
GGGTGTATGTGCAGCTACCTTCGGGTGTATGTGCAGCTACCTTCGGGTGTATATACAGCTACCTTCGGGTGTATGTGCAGCTACCTTCGGGTGTATGTGCAGCTACCTTCGGGTGTATATACAGCTTACTACCACAAACGCAGGCGTCTTCCTCTGACTCTCCCTCTGTCTCTTTCAGTGTCTCTCTCTCTTCATCTGTCTCTGTCTTTGTCTGTCTCTTTCTCTCGCTGTTTGTCTGTCTTTGTCTCTTCGTCTCTATCTCTGTCTCTGTCTGTCTTTGTTTTCTGTCTCAATATCTTCTGCTGTCTCCTTTCTTTATGTCTTTTTATCTGTCTCCTTTTTACTTTCTTATGGTCCCTCTGTCTCTTTTTTCTTATCTTTTCTTTGTTTTGTTTGTTTTATTTATTATTACCTCTCCTATCTCCTTTTATGTCTCTGTTTGTATCTTGCTTTCTTCTTGTTCTTCATGTTTATATTCATATATATATATATATATATTTATATTTGTATATATATATATATTTATATTTGTATATATTTATATTTATATTTCTCTTTCTGTCTCCTTTTGCTTCGGGTGTATCTGCAGGTGATATTTGTTTGCAATCACAACAACCAATTTCTGGATGCATGCGTACGTTTTCTTCTTTTAATAAATTAAATTAATTAATTAATTAAATTAATTAATTAATTAATTAATTTATTTATTTATTCTACCTTTAACGCTGTCTATGCTTTGTTTGCTTGTCTTTGTTTGCTTGTCTTTGTTTGATTTATTCTCTTGTTTGTTTGTTTATATTTTTTTTGTTTGTTTGTCTTTGTTTGTTCGATCTATTCTTTTGTTTGTTTGTTTATATATATTTTTTGTTTTTGTGATGTGTGCTGGGGCATCTCCTTTTCTGTCTTTGTTATTATTTTATTTTAGTTAATACATTATATATTATTACTAAATAAACATTATAAATATATATATACATATATATGTGTATATAAATGCATGCATCAATATAAGCATTAATATACGCATGTATACATATATATATGTTTATAAACATTACGTAAATAAATAGCTTATATATACAAATATATGTATACATAAATATGTATATATATATGTATATATGTATATATATATTTATGTATAAATAAGTATATATATTTATATATTTATATACTTATATATTTATATATTTATATAATGCTAGGGTGCTTTATTTCTTTCGTCAGTCCATGAAGACCTTTAAACATAATTAAATGTCTTTGTCTTTGTCTTTTTTTGTTTATTTTTAAAGCACTCTTTTTAATTTCTTTTGTTTTTGCTGCAGATGCTTGTCTCCTTCATTCCTCGCCAAGTGCGCTTCTTAATTGCAGCAAAGTCTCTAAAGAGACGGGTTGTAGGGTGTCTTGCGAGGTTAGCTGCATGCATCAGCGTGCGAAGAGGAGAAGATGAAAGTAAGAAAGGGTCAGGAAAAATACAAATATCTTCAAGACCTGCACACAAACAGCAGCAGCAGCAGCAGCAGCAACAGCAGCAGCAGCAGCAGCAGCAGGACAAGCAGCAAAAAGAACAAGACCTAGATGAAGGAACTGAAGATGGGCATAAAAATGAAACAACCAACGACAGCAGCAGCAGCAGCAACACCAGCAGCAGCAGCAACAACAGCAGCAACAACAACACCACCAACAACACTACCACTACCACTAGCAGCAGCAGCAGCAGCAGCAACAACAGCAGCAGCAACACCACCAGCAACAACACTACCACTACCACTAGCAGCAGCAGCAGCAGCAGCAGCAGCAGCGGTGGTGGTGGTTGGTTGAATGTAGTTGTGCGTGGGATCGGATCCCGTTTTAAAAGCGAAGTAGCAGCAGGCGATACTCTGCTGACAGCACAGGGGGCCCTTCATGTTAAAGCAGTTAATACAGATACTGAGATTGTTGCTGTAGCGGATCCTCAGCCTGTCTCTTCCTTCGCGCTGCGCCGCTCTCAGACTATTCCACCAGAAGCAGCAGCTACACCCGCTGCTGCTGCTGCTGCTGCTGCTGCTGCTGCTGCTTCGGCGGGGCCCGTTACACCAGCGCAGCACACGTGGACGCGGTGGTCTCATACAGAGCACGAAGAAGCAAAAACACAGAGAGAAGATGAACGCATGCACCTGCTGCAGCAGCAGCAGCAGCAGCCGCAAGGGGAACAGCAGCAGCAGCAGCAGCAGCAGCAGCAGCATGATCAGGAGGAGGAAGAGACAAGAAGCATCTCTTTCTCGTCTATTGAAAGAGATTTCGCAGGGTCTCTAAGGCGTGACTCTCTTTCGGGGGATGTTGCTGCTGCTTCTGCTGCTGCTGACGCAGCAGATGCAGCAGCAGCAGCGGATCTTGCAGCAGAAGCTGCTGCACGTGTTGCGGCTTCTCTAGCAGCAGACGCTGCAGCAGCAGCGGCTGAAGCTTCTGCTGCAGCCGATGCAGCTGCAGAGGCAGAGTTTGCTGCTGCTGCTGCTGCGCAGGCAGCCCTTAACTCAGGCGGGAGGACAAAGGAGCAGCAGCAGCAGCAGCAGCAGCAGCTGGAGACATTGGATCAGGAGACAGGCCTGAGGAAGCGTCTTTCTCATCGCGTTTTGAGGGAAGCAGGGGCTAATGAAGCAGCAGCAGCACAATCAGCTGCAGCAGCAGCTGCAGCAGCAGCAGCAGCAAGAGCAGCAGCAAGACCTTCTCATGGATTCGCTGGAGGCGCTGCTGTAAGGTCTGGTTCTGCTGCTGTTGCGGCAGCAGCAGCTGCTGCAGCAGAAGCAGCACAAGCAGCACAAGCAGCAGAAGCTGCTGCTGCTGTTGCTTCTGCTGAAGCTGGAGACGATACAGACGGCTTCGGCCCCGTAATGGAATACAAAGTATAAACCCTAAACCCTAAACCCTAAACCCTAAACTTGTCGCTGTTACAGCGGCAGACAAACAATAGTCGAGACCTCAGAGCATACCATATGCCTCGTGCTGTTGCTGCTACTGCTGCTGCTGCTGCTGCTGCTGCTACTGCAGATAGCACCCCGCATAGACCAGACGAAGGTGTATGAGGCGGTTACTGCGAGTTTAGTAGAAGGAGACACCATCGGCATTTTCCCTGAGGTATTGGTTTGTTTACTACTGTCTCCTTTTATCTTTGTTTGTCTCCTTTTATCTTTGTTTGTCTCTTTTTGTCTTTATTTGTCTCCTTTTATCTTTATTTGTCTCTCTTTATTTTTATTTGTCTCCTTTTATCTTTATTCGTCTCTCTTTATCTTTGTTTGTCTCTTTTTGTCTTTATTTGTCTCTCTTTATCTTTATTTGTCTCTTTTTTACCTTTGTTTGTCTCTCTTTATTTTTATTTGTCTCTTTCTTATCTTTATTTGTCTCTCTTCATTTCTCTTTGCTTGTCTCCTTGCATGTTTGTTTTGTCTCTGTTTATGTTTGTCTGTCTCCTTTTATTTGTCTCTCTTTATGTTTTTTTGTCTCTCTTTATGTTTATTTGTCTGCTGCTGCTGCTGTCGCAGCTGCTGTTGCTTCTGTTGCTGTTGTTGCTGCTGCTATCGCAGCTGCTGTTGTTGCTGCTGTTGCTGCTGCTATCGCAGCTGCTGCTGTTGCTGCTGCTGTTGCTGCTGCTGTTGCTGCTGCTGCTGCATATTGATGTATGTTTTTGGTGTTTCAAACTTCTTTTGCTTCTTATGCCTTTGCTTTTGCTGCTGCTGCCTTCATTTTTTCTGCTTCTTTCTGCTGCTTCTATCTGCTGCTGCTGCTGCTGCTGCTGTTGCTGCTGCTGCTGCTGCTGCTGCTGCAGGGTGGAAGCCACGACCGTACGACGTTGATGCCTTTAAAAGCAGGTGTAGCTATAATGGGTTTGTCAGCTATGCAGCACGGCGCAGAAGAAGTGTTAATCGTCCCCGTCGGCCTCACTTATCATAATCCGCATAAAATGCAGTCCAGAGCCAGCGTACATATCGGAGACCCTGTGCCGGTATAAACCCTAAACCCTAAACCCTAAACCCTATATATATATATATATATATATCTATATCTTTATATATCTATATCTGTATCTATATATATCTATATGTCACTATGTATATATCTATCTATATGTATGTCTATGTCTATATATATATATATATATATATATATACCTATTCCTATATCCATATCTATCTATATATATAT
>NW_013548827.1:0-4213 GCF_000499425.1 Eimeria acervulina | reverse complement strand
TTATATTATATATATATATATTTATATTATATATATTTATATAGATGCGGGTCTCATTATTAATTTGCGTTTTGCATTTGTTTGAATATCTGCAAAACAAAATAAACAGACGCGCGCATCTGTCTATATATATATATATATATATATTGATATATAAATATATATATATATATATTTATATATTATATTAATATATATATAATGTAAATCTATATAGATGTTATGTCTGTTAGAGTTAACTCTGTTTTGTCTTCGTTTTATTTTTGTGTTTGTTTGAACTCAACTGTACGTACACTGCAAATGCAGTCTGTGGGGTTTGGCTGCTGCAGCAAATATAATTTGTTTTGCTGCTGCTGCTGGTGCTGCTGTTGCAGCAAAAATAATTTGTTCTGCTGCTGCTGGTGCTGCTGTTGCAGCAAATAAAGTTAGAAGTTCTGCTGCTGCTGCAAAAAAGGCTTAGGGCTTCTTTTTGCTGCGGCAGCAGCAGATTTTGCTGCTGCTGCTGCAGCTGCTGCAGCCCCAGCCGGGGTGTACGTACACCTCACGCATGCAACCCCACAGCTGCATGCATTTCGCTTTGTTGCTGCAGAGCGATAATCAGTTGCAGATACACCCGAAGACTTCTACACTGCAGCGCCTCAGGTGTATCTCCTGTACCAGCTAGCTAGCTATAAAGCTAGCTAGCTATAAAGCTAGCTAGCTATAAAGCTAGCTAGCCATCACGCTAGCAATGTATAATGATAGCTAGCTATAACAGGCTAGCTAACGATAAGGCTGGCTAGCTACACAAACTTAGCTAGATAGGTATCCAGCTAGCTAGATCTCTAGCTAGCTACCTGGCTAGCTAGATAGCTTCCTGGCTAGCTAGCTTGAAGGCTAGTCACCTAGCTTTCTACTCAGCTAGCTCCTCTGCCAGCTTTCTAGCTAGCTAGCTAGCTAGCTACAAAGCCCTAGCTAGCTAACCAGCGTTTTAGCTTGCTAGCTGCTTAGCAAGCTAGCTAGCCAGTTCTCTAGGTAGCTAGCTAGCTAAGCATCTGTCTAGCTGGATAGAGGACTTGCTAGCTAGGAATGTAGCTAGCTATCTAGCTAGCTATCTATCTAACTAGGTAACTAGCTAGCTAGCTAGCTAGCTATATATCTAGCTAGCTAGCTAGCTATTGTACCTCAAAAGAGTTAGAGCACTGCGCGATGGCGTCGCGGGTTGACGACCCCACGACACCCCCTCGCCTCACTCATCTTTCTTTGCTTCTGCTGCTATGCTGCTGCTGCTGCTGCTGCTGCTGCTGCTTCTGCAGTTTCTGCTGCTGTCGCTGCTGGTGGTAGCAGTTGTGTCTGTTGCAAGTTCTGTTGCTGCAGTTAATTTGAGTTCTGCTGCTGCTGCTGCTGCTGCATCTGTAGTAAGGCTGACACGCCAGCTGCTTAGAGGGATTTGCTGCAGATGCTGCACTCGCCGCTTGAAGATAAACAGCCAGCAGAAACCTACAAAATATACACCCCACACTTGCTGCTGCTGCTGCCATTGCTGCGGCACTTGCTGCTGTTGCCGCTGCTGCTAATACTGCCATTGCTGCTGCTGCTGCTGCTGCTGCTAATACTGCCCTTGCTGCTGCTGCTACTCCCTTTGCTGCTGCTGCTACTACCGTTGCTGCTACCATTGCTGCTGCTGCTGCTGCTGCTGCTGCTGCTGCTGCTAGATGCTGAACTCCCTTCTGTTTTAGATGCTGAACTCCCTTCTGTTTACCTCCAGCCCCAAACCCTAAATAACCCTAAATAACCCTAAACCCTAAACCCTAACCCTAAACCCTAAACCCTAAACCCTAAACCCTAAACCCTAAACCCTAAACCCTCAGCCTTACCAAGCAAGATACCAGCGCCAACTTGAACGAAATACCCATCGAAAACTACTGCGCACTTCGCACCAGGCACAGATGCTGCAGCAAACAGAAGCAGCAGCAGCAACAACAAGAGCAGCAGCTGCTGCACCTACAGCAGCAACAAAAGCAGCAGCAGCTGAACCCACAGCAGCAGCAACAACAGCTGCAGAGAGAGCAACACTATCAGCAGCGACAAAAGCAGCAGCAGCAACAACAGCAACAGCAGCAGCAACAGCAGCAGCAACAGCAGCAGCAACAGCAAACTACCGTTGCTGCTAGTGTTGCTACCATTGCTGCTGCTGCTGCTGCTGCCATTGCTGCTGCTGCTAGATGCTGAACTCCCTTCCGTTTACCTCTAGCCCCAAACCCTAAATAAGCCTAAATAACCCTAAACCCTAAACCCTAAACCCTAAACCCTAAACCCTAAACCCTAAACCCTAAACCCTCAGCCTTACCAAGCAAGATACCAGCGCCAACTTGAACGAAATACCCATCGAAAACTACTGCGCACTTCGCACCAGGCACAGATGCTGCAGCAAACAGAAGCAGCAGCAGCAACAACAAGAGCAGCAGCTGCTGCACCTACAGCAGCAACAAAAGCAGCAGCAGCTGAACCCACAGCAGCAGCAACAACAGCTGCAGAGAGAGCAACACTATCAGCAGCGACAAAAGCAGCAGCAGCAACAACAGCAACAGCAGCAGCAACAGCAGCAGCAACAGCAACAGCAGCAACAAGGGGCCGCACTATCAACGCCTGTGCAGTCTTTAATGGTGAGGGGATCCATCAGCCACAAACTCAGAGCCCGCGGCCACTGAAAGACAACCACAATAAACCCTAAACCCTAAACCCTAAACCCTAAACCCTAAAACTCTAAAACCCTAAACCCTAAACCCTCTACAACAACCCGTAACCCGTTGTTCCTGCACCATAAACCCTAAACCCTGCACCATAAACCCTGCACCATAAACCCTAAACCCTAAACCCTAAACCCTAAACCCTAAACCCTAAACCCTAGACCTGGGAGCCAATGTTGGATACGGTGTTGAGGAAAGTCATATAAGAACCGCCAATGCGCGGGTCAGACACCCGAGCGAAGAAAGCCATCTGCATTGCCCACACACACACACCACACTCAGCTAGCTAGCTAGCTAGCTAGCTAGCTGTGGGTAACTAGCTGGCTAGCTAGCTGTTTGTAGCTAGCTGTTTGTAGCTAGCTGTGGGTAGCTAGCTGTGGGTGTAACTAGCTCTGTGCTGCTATACATGGGTACCTAGAAACGACTAACTAGCCACAGCTAGCTAGCCACAGCTAACTAGCTAGCTAGCCATAGCTAGCTAGCTAGCCATGTGAGGCTACGCACCATAGAGACAAACATAAGGTCAGAGCAAACGTTGTAGAGGGTCGTAATGAGAAAAAGAATAACATAAAATAAACCCCTAGAAGAGCCGCCATACAAATAAGGAGTTGCTGCTACTACAGCTGCACACACACACACACACAGCAGCAGCAGCAGCAGCAGTTGCTGCAGCAGTTCTAGCAGCAAAAACAGCAGCAGCAGTAGTAGTAGTAGTAGTAGCAGCAGCAACAACACGCAGAACAACAGAATAAACAAAGAAGGTAAAAGCAAAGAAAAAGAAATAAATAAAGATGGTTAAAATAAATAAAAATAAATAAATAAAGCAGCTAAAAATAAAAATAAATGAAGAGAGAAAGGAGACAGAGACAGCGAGAAGACGAAGAGAAAATAAATAATTAATTAATAATAAATAAATAAATAATTAATAACAAGGAGACAATTAAAAAATAAAAAGTTAATATATAATTAATTAAAAGGAGACAGTTAATACCTGCCCATACACCGCACATGGACAGACGAAGAAGAAACCCGAGTAAATATAATTTCAGAGGGGAGCTGCCCTTAATCCACTTACTAACCTTTAAAACAAACAAACAAACACAAGCAGCACCAGCAGCAGCAGCAACAGCAGCGGCAGCAGCAGCAGTAGCAGTAGCAGCAGCAGTAGCAGCAGACGGAGTGTGGGGTTATTTATATGGTTTAGGGTTTATATTTAGGGTTTAGGGTTTATAGGTAGGGTTTATATTTAGGGTTTACGATAATGCAGGGTTTACAGCCATCATTAAGGGCTTATGTTTAGGGTTTAGGGTTTATGTTTAGGGTTTATAATGAAGGTTTAAGTATTTGATTGAAGTATAATATATTAAAGCACATTAAAGTAAATAGGGTAATGTGGTGAATATATATATATATATATATGCATATATATATATATATTTTACATATGTATATATGTTTATATATATGCATATTATATATATGTA
>NW_013548828.1:0-2041 GCF_000499425.1 Eimeria acervulina | reverse complement strand
GCTTTAGCAGCAGCAGCAGCAGCGTTAGCAGCAGCAGCAGCAGCAGCGTTAGCAGCAGCAGCAGCAGCAGCAGCAGGTGGGTGTGCTTTGTTTATGTAGGTGCTGGTACATTCGATAAAAAGCAGAGACTGAGGCTGCATGCATTTAAACAATTTAATTAAAAACAAATAAAGAGAAGAAGAAAAAGCAAACATAATTAATTAATTAATTAATTAATTAATTAATTAATTAATTAATTAATTAAGTGATTAACAAATAAAATAAATAAACAAATAAATAAATAAACAAAATAGATAAATAAATTAAATAAATTAAATAATTAACTAGTTAATTAATTAATTAATTAATTAATTAATTTGTTTATTTATTAATTTAATTAATTAATTAATTAATTAATTAATTATTTATTTATTTATTTATTTATTTATTTTAATTAATTAATTAATTAATTAATTTAATTTAATTAATTAATTAATTAATTAATTATTTAATCTCTTTACCTTTTCATAGACAGCAAACGGGCCGAAGTTTTCTTCTCGCAGCATTTGTTTGAAGTCCTCCATGCGGTTAACTAAGTCTTTTAGAGCTTCTAACTCTTTATTTGTCTCTTCATCAGATTCATCTGAAGATGTTTCGCTGTCTCCTGCTTCCTCCTCTTGCTGCTGCTGCTGCTGCTGCTGTTGTTGTTGTTGTTGCTGCCTTTGCGCGAGACTCAGGCTGTTCCTGCTCATACGGCTGCTGCTGCTGCTGTTGTTGTTGTTGGTTGTGCTTCTGCCGTTTGCAGCTGCCTGTTGCTGCTGCTGCTGCTGCTGCAGCTGCTGCTGCTGCTGCTGCTGCTGAGCGGGAGGAGGGGGGGCAGCAGCAGCAGGAGAGTTGATTCCAAGGCGGCGGTTATGGTGCTGCTGCAGTCGCTGCTGCTGCTCCTGATACCTGCGTAAAGCAGCTTGCTTCTCCGCTTCTGCTGCTGTTGCTGCTGCTGCTGCGTCGCCCCCCCCTGGAGCAGCAGCTGCTGCAGTCGCTGCTGCTGAAGCAGCAGCAGCGGGAGGGCCGCTGGAAGCTGCATGCGATTGCATCTGCACCAGCGTAAATGTTATGAGTTCGTACAGCAAGAAAAGTGCTGCTGCGCTGCTGCTGCAGCAGCAAACCCGTCAACCCTCAGCCTGCTGCTGCTGCTGCGGCTGCTGCTGTTGCTGCTGCTGCTGCTGCTGCTGCTACTATACCTCTGCAGGCTAGAACAGACAAGCCAATAGAGTATAAATACAAATATAAAATATGTTTCTTCTTTATAAACTCGCTTCCTTAATATACGTTTGCATGCGGTGTGGTTGGGGCTGCATGCAGCCGCTGCTGCTGTCTTCGGATTGTTAATTAAAAAAGCAAAGAAAATATAGTTTAATCAAACAAAAATGTATTTCTACTATATATACATCTTCCTAAACCCTAAACCCTAAACCCTAAACCCTTAACCCTAAAGCCTCAACCCTAGAGTCTTAGGAAGATAGGACAGCTGTGTGCTGCTGTTGTTTGGTGCTGCTGTTTGCTGCTGCTGTTTGCTGCTGCTATTTGCTGCTGCTGTTTAGTATAATGAGGCAGCAGGGGCCTTATGCGTCTTTCCCAGGTCAGCAGCAGCAGCAAACACAGCAGCAGCAACAGCAACAGCAGCTACTGCAGCCGCAGCAGCTACTGCAGCAGCAACACCTACAGCAGCAGCAGCCGCAGCACCTACAGCAACAGCAGCTGCAGCAGCTGCAGCAGCAGCAGCTGCTGCTGCAGCAACAGCAGCAACAGCTTCTGCAGCAGCAGCAGCATCGATCCCACAGGCAGCGACAGCATGCACATCCAAGCAGCAAACGCCAGCTGCAGCAGCAGCAGCAGCAGCATATCGGAAGCAACTCCGAAGAAGATGAAGCTTCTTCTTTAAGTGGCAGCAGCAGCTGCAGCAGCGGCCCAGGGGGCAGCGATGATGAATGTCGCAGGGTTGCAAGACCTGCAGCAGCAGCAGCAGCAGCAGCAGCGCAGCAGCAACAGCCGCAGCAGCAGC
>NW_013548829.1:0-4122 GCF_000499425.1 Eimeria acervulina | reverse complement strand
CAGTTTACAGCGCTATGCCCAGGATTCCTGGAGACTGACGAATAGTCTGGCTGCTTTGGGTGGACGTTCGTTATACGCGTGCTCTCTCGACTGTTGCGTGCCATTCCCAGTTATTCTAACTACGCGTGCCATTCGAATCTTTCTGCAGTTGAACGCGCTAATCTGGGATATCTAAAACATTCCCTGAGTAGCAGTTGTACTTGCCGACGCAGCGCCCCGTCTTTGCTAGGAGCCTGCATCTATCTCCTGGAAATAACTACAGAGGAAAGCGACGATAATCGCACTGCCTGCGCAGCAGCGCTCCCCATGGGCAGGAAAAAGTCTTCACGGAAGGCAGGGGGTGACGCAGCGTTTGGAGTCCCGCTTTCCACAGATTCGTGCTGGTGTTATCGTGCGCCGAAGGTGTACGCTGTCAAAGAAACGCTGCCTAGTCAGAGGGTGTCGTTCTTTTGCTTCACATGGTGGCTCAATTGCCGAAAGCGAGCCAGGCCACAGCACACCTCCTAGTATGCTGTCCATATCATTCACAACGCCAAACCCGGAAAAATATGGGAGAGTAATCTCAGTGACTACGATGAACCGGATGCACAAAAAAAACGGATAAAAGCCCTAGACGACGTGCGTGGAAAATAGTCGTTTGCAGTACCATGCCATCTCACACGTTGGAGCTCGCTTCCGCCTTGCCTCTTCACTGCGTAGAAATTCTTCCCAATGCAGCATGCGGTCCTCCCTTGGTTTATTGACCCGGAGGCTTTGTACTGGGGAAGACATCTTCGAGTTTGAGGCCGCCTTTCAAAAGGTCCCCTAGCATGCCTTGCACCTGCTCTGGTGCTTCAGGTTGGCGAGTGCCTAGTGACACTGTTTCGTAGTACCAGCCATACGCTGCACCAGAGGCATGTACAGTAGGCCTGGCAGTGGGTGGAAGCAGGGAGGGTGGAGCGATCTGGTTAGAAACGTTGTGCCCGCCGTGGCTTGGATATCGTTGGAAGCCAGCATGCGCATATGGCCCTGCGAATGCACGTCGTGGCGATTGTGGGTAAGACGGAAAAGGGGGCGCTGCTTCGTGAAACGGAGACACGCCTGGCGCTTGAATCGCAGTCCGATCCGTATGTTCGGACGTACGGATCTGAAGCAATCCATTGACTTCCCTTCTATTAGCATTTGTCAGTGCGCCTTGGAAGCCATACGGCTGAACATGCATTGAAGGCAACGACGGGCTCAGCAGTGGATGAGGCAATGGTGATGGAAAGGACTGCGGGTAGCGCGGTGTGCCGCTCGTTGCAACTTCTTGTTGGGCCGAATAAGCTAGGTCAGGAAGGTGGCGAGCTGAGAAGTCCCATGGTTGTTGAGGTCGAGGCTCTGCAAAAGCCGCGGCCTGCAGGCCTTGTAGTCCCGCGCCTGACGAAGTCGAAGAGGGATGCAGTGCTGAGTAGGATTCTTCTTGCTCCTGCGTCGGTATCCCTTCCTCATCTAGTGGCTCCCGTGAGGTGGAGGCTTGTTGAACGCTAGCCGACGATTTAGGAGCAGCATTCTGGTGCGTTTTTGTTGCGTGTGATGGAGATTGCGGTATGCCTCCGGCATCGCGAACAGCTTGGCGTATCTGTTGTACCAAAACATCCAACGGAGGGATCAATTCATTGCGACTCTGGGCATGTCGGCGACTGAGAAGAGGCTGCGATTCGACGCATTTCTGGCAGTTTAGGATATGCTGCCTCAGCAAAGAGTCTCGACCGATATAGGAGGAATGCGCTTCATACACATAACTCAGAACAAGCGCCAGTTGTGTGATCAGATCCGGTGGGGGCTTGCTTTTGTTGACTGCCTCAAAATTTGAGAGTCCTTCCAGTACTTTTATGCAGACCTCTACTACCACAGTACCTGTTCGTACAAGAGACACCATCTTCGGCCTGTATACATGCGGCACGTTCAGCTCCGAACGCGGCCGAGGTTGTTTCAGTTTTTCTACTACGGCCTGCAGTTCGCGAATCCTTTGGCGGCTTTCTTCGAGGTGCGTTTCCTGCCCGCTGCGCAGCAGAGCTTCATTACATAGCTTCAAAAGAGCGTCACCCAGTCTTGTCCGGAAACGCTCGAGATGCTCTTGCACAAGAGAAAGCGCTCCAAGTTGTAGGGCGAGTAGCCTCCCCATATGATTTACCAGACGCAGGCGTTGTTGTCGGGTCATTGCTCGAACAACTAATCGGCACGACAATGCACAATGGATCATTTGCTCAAACATAGTGATAACCTCCTGCTCAACATGTGGAGGTAGGTTTCTTTGGTCCCACATCTGCAACGTCTCTCCCTCGCGCAGCCTTGGAGCAAAACCCCTGCCAGATCTGCCTTCATAATTTCTATTTTTGTTGGAATCTTCAACGTGGAGTCTTATTTGAATACCCGATACAGAATCGGGCACTTCCTGAACAGACGGAAGTTCTTGAGGACCAGCACCGACCGAATGGGCAACATCGAATTCCGTTGGACCCTCATCACCTTGTCCTAATCTCGAAGTGGATCCATACATTCCTCTTGGAAACCCAGAATCTGTCGTTGTTAACACTGGTGTCAATTGTACTGCACCCCTTGTCCTCGACAATAAACGCTCAAAAGGACCTTCTGCTTGACGCCCCCAAACAGTTCCTCCATGTTCCTGAATCGAAATGCCCCCCTCTCCCCCAGCTTCCCCATCTTTTTCACTCTGCTCATCCTCCCCGTATCCGTGGCACGGTCTTCCGTCGCTAGCTGCAAGCGATCTGGTCAACTGACCAGACCTTTTTCTTGTAAAGTCAAAACAACGCAACAGGAGGTAGACAACAGCCAAGGAAACAAATGTTACATTTAAAAGGCGTACTGAAAAAGAGTAGGAGGAATTCTTCTTGAAGGGGAATTGAGAGTAAGCCGCCCGACCACCACAGTCAAGTACTGTTTTGCGTCCCGCATGTGGAAACCCATCTTCAACGCTGGCAAAGGCCGTGTGAACACCCACTGGACGTGGGTGTGGATGCGGGTCCATCTGAATAGAACACAGCCTGCTAATGAGTAGAGGTATACTGTCTTCGAGCTGGGGTTTGGCGGACGTGCCGACCGTGCTAGCTCATGAAAAGCTGGCAAAAAGTAAAAGCCAAGCATTCCAAATGCGCTGCCACCGCCTATAGTACTCGTCGCTCGTCCAGATTCAGTTGCAAAACGCAAAGATAACGCAACGCATCCCTGTTTTGAGGCAGCAGTTAATGGTGGTCACTAGATGTGGGTGCTACGCGAACCGATTTGGAGACAGGAAGATGCACTGGACCTCATGTAGTGAAATTGTCGATTCACCGTTGCCCCAGAGGGTAATGACAGCAGACTCACAGCAAACTACTTACATAGATTTAAAAGGACAGGTAGTGCAGATATTTCGAATTGAGGCGATCGGCGAGAGGTGTCAAAATACGTTGCCACCCCACTCATCCTCATCGTAGGACCACGGGACGTAGTGGCACATTGCTTGAAACGGCAAAGAAAAGCGTGTCAAGGCAAATTAATGCAATGGGACAAATAGTCTGTGGTTCAAATGGTAAATCTCACCGGAATTATGACCCGTTTAGCCACCAAGGGTCGTGCTTCCCCATCCACGCTCAGCCAGGGTCTCTGCTCCTTGAGCAGCCTGGAATATGGATGAAACGTAGGTGGTAGGGGCAACTACCGCTTGCAGCCATCCTTCCATACTATCTATCCTGCTCATTATCGCAAATGAACTTAAATCCGCCATGGCAACATCATACGGCGAGAATTAAATCAAGCACCGCGTTAGTCCTCAAGCCACTGAAATTGCCTTGTTTGCACGCCGTTCCTGGTCAACCTCCAAAAGCTCCAAAGCCGGTCTTTGCTTTTCTTGCCAGATGCCATTATTCCGCCCCCTTACCAGCCAAACTTAATTGATGACTTGCCGTGCCTTTGCCATGCTTTTGCCGCTTATCACAAATGCCAGAAGATATGCCTTTGAAGAAGTATGAAAGCCGGAAGTGGCGATCTTGCCGCCAGTGTGTATTGAGGGACTTCGGTCTTAGCTGAGGAGCGTCGAGAGCTGCAGCAGAGTCAGAGATTATACAAGATTTACCCACCCACAACGCCCCCCCTCCCCCC
>NW_013548830.1:0-4930 GCF_000499425.1 Eimeria acervulina | reverse complement strand
TGACCAGACCACAAGAACACCCACACAAAATGTCAGTCAAAAACTGTCGCCTACTTAAATATACATTAACTGCGAATGCAGAGAAGCACATGTTATGGCAGAGATGAACTGCTTAAATGTGTCACAGGAACAGCGTCAGCAGCACAAACACAAGTCAGTGGAACTGCAGGAAACGCGTAGGCCTCCATAGCACCAGAGGCTTACCCCATATTCTGTTGGCCTTCCTTGAAGTATAGTTAGCTGCACCGTTCACTGTAGGCCTAGTTTCGCCGGCGCCAGCAACTACCCTTCCGCATGAATAAGATTGGAGTTTCTGAAGAATACTGGGCCAAAAGCGCAAGTGACATGCCTGGAGGTAAGCCTGCAATCATGTCCCGTAAGACTCTGCGCAGGCCGCCGTAACAAGGTGCAGCACACAGGCTGTCCATATACCCTGCTTGTCATTTAGGCTATTGGTTTTCCGCCGTTTGTGTGGGGTACACTGTTTCATCGTAATGCCTTCAAAACATGCAAGATGCTTGAGATCTTTAACTCTCTCAAGTCGAAACCAAATCTGTGGGTCGGCGGGTGCATAATGCAGCTGAGTTGCTGCAGAGACTAACACACTTTCTACAGCAGCGCATAGCTGATACAGAGGGAGGGGTTTGCATGCGTTGAGGACTAAATATGAGCGAGAAGTCCTCCCGTCCACACTTCAGAACACGTCGGCGGATAGATCGCATTTCCCGTCCCTCGTAAAGTCTTGCCCGAGCTCACTGCGCCGGCGAAGCATGCATGACGAAACTCATTTGCCCTCCTGAGGCTTCGGCTGCTTTAAAACATTACTGGGAAGCGTCTAGCCAGAGATGCATGCGAACCAACGGGGCCTTCAAAAGCTTGGAAGAAAGGAAAACCCGCTGGGCAAAACAATGCCCTGCCGCGTCGCTGTCTGTCAGACATAAGCAGGCGACGCCAAGTCGACAACCTGCATTTCCCAAGCAACTATGCTCGCCTTCCACGTGTGCAGATCACCGCATCCGCCACTACTCGGGAGAATCGTAGAGAGGCTCAGCGCAGCTCCTACCCTTTCCACGCATCACAGCTTGTCCCCTCAGAGCCCTGCCAACGGACCGCAAGAGGGCAAATGCAGATCACCGCTGCTCGAGCGGTGTAGTGCCGCTTAAGACAGTGCCAACTCACTCGCTGTATGGTGGCCAACGCCATGAGCTTTGAAAGCTATTATCAGGACAGCGACTCGCCTATTTGTCGTACAGCCCCATATGCATTCCACCGCTTGCTCACACTTGCCAAATATTACCTAAACGAGCACCAGCCAGTGACATGTACGACCTAAACGCCTGCACTATCCAATTTTGCTTATCGTTCACACCACATACGTATTAGGGGGATCGGTTGGCGCCTCCTTGCCACGACTAGAAACTTCATTGACTTACGCAAGAGGGTGAGTGTCCGATGCACCGCCAGTATCGCAACTTGCCGAATGTCCGGCACGAATAATCAACGCGTGCGATTTTATTGTGGGGTCGTGTAAAGTACGTCCTAACAATCCGTTTGGGCGTGCGCTGAATAGCCAACTCATGGCGCCTAGAGCTACGAGCGGCTGCCTTACTGGGCTTCACAGAAGTATGCGAAATACACCATCAGTTGCCCGCTCAGCACGGCAATCAGGGGAGGCGCTGAAAGCTGCCTCGAGACTCCAATGGAAATATCGTCGTATATCAGCTCCTAAAGTGTTGCTTGGAAGAAGAGGCACAGCAATGCGCGGAATGGAAAGGGGCCTGGCACTTTGGTCAAGGGGCTTGCCGGGATGATGCTCACGATAAAATTATACACGATACTTCCACGATATACATGTCGTGGCATTAAAAATCGCCGCCGGGATTTCTTGACTATCCATGCCGTCTAACCACTCTTGGGCGCATTGATCGCCTACGGTGCTCCCTACCTGTTTATCTGGGAATGCGCGCAACTGAATGAATGGCTTGCGCGCATGCACCGTGCTGACGCTGGCGCCCTTCTTGCGCTCCAAAAGCACTCTGTATATCCGTTTCCACTAAATTAGAGGGCCACACACTTCCTAAACGGCCAAGAACAATTAACACAATGACGGCTCGGCACATTGTTACAAGTGCCTGTCCGCCTCACTTACAAGTGAGGCGGACAGGAACCCCGCCAGGCAGCAACAGAACATCGCCGCTATATCAACACACCTATCAGTACTGAAACTTCACCTCAAGGTGTACTGCCAAAGCAACTGCGGGTGTGGAAGGCTGTCAGCGTCTTACGCTGAGACTCTCCACGATAAAACTAACGTCTACTGAAGCAGGTGGTGAGCTGCAAGTGATGTCCTCAATGCCTCGCATGGACTTGGTTACCCCGTATGTGGCAATGGCCACTAGTGCGGCTTTTACAGCAGCTACAGCCCAACATGGCATCCTGCATCACTTAAATGGAGTCGCTGGGCAACCCATGCAAGTTCACGAATAGGATTTCTTTGTAAGCGCTGCCTTCTGTCTCAAAACTGCAGCGCACCAGCTGTCCAGCATTCCCACGCATAACGGCAGCCAATGGTAGAACGTTCCTCTTGCTTCTGCGATGCCTGGAAACAGGGCAGACGACGGTGCTGCTGTCCTGTGCCGGTCCGGCAAACCTGCTGTGTGCAGACGGTCCACGTCGTCGGAGCAACTGGCCAGAAGATGTCCAAGGAAAGCACGACACGCAAGTACAAATCGATGTTGCCCTTGTAGGGTTTTAGCGGACCGCACGTGTTCACACAAGGCAGTTTGCAAGGACTCATCAGGCAAAAGCTAGCAAGAAACAAGTAGCCCACCCGTGCCCTCTGACTGCTTTGCAGGAAGGGTGTGTCCGCGCGCTGCACTTTGTCGAAGTGCCGCTGAATAAAGAAATTTTAGAGGAGCCAAACCAAGTTTAAGTGAGGTCCTACACTGCAGCTCAGACACGCTAGAAACGATGCCCTTAGACAGCCGTAATCCAGTGTTCAACTTGCCGAAACGGCCGAACCCCGAAGGCAAGGCCTGGTTGTCCCTGCAACTGGATAAACTGGCATATACTCCCAGCAAACTACAATGTCACTTTCGACCCCGTACACGAAACACCCTGGGCGTTCCGTACGAAGCGCTAAAAGAAAGTGTCTTGCTAGAAGTGCCAGTAGTGATCGCATGACTGCAACCGCCAGAATATGAATGCTGCTCGTAGTAGTTCGCAACAAAAATTTTAAATGCTACGCATGGAGGCATGGTACTGAGCTAATCGATCACATCGATAACAGTTCATATTTGCCTCTCGCTCTTCCCAATGAAGGTGCCAGTTGTATGCCGTCAAATGCGCATCCCCCCAAAAGAGTCCTGCAGCCAGCGCTGTGGCTAGTTACCTAAATTTTAGCGCATGCGGTTGACGCACCGCCTGCGGCCCAAAAAGTCAGGGGAGCCCTAGCACCAACAAGTAAATATCTACCAGTCCGCCACTGGAGGTCGCAACGCATGTTTAGCGACAACGGGAAAACGTCTTTAGGGAAAATGGTTTGGAGGCATCGTTTGCCACGCATAGTTGAGCCCAAGTGGTTTTCCACCTTACAGGTATGTACACTCATCCTTCAACCTACACGCATCACTCGAACAACCCAGCGTTGCCGCACTCTCTGCGTCACAGCGTACACGCCATTTACCGCACTTACTAAACGCTCGCTTGCTCGGCCAGTGTCCAGTGTTACTTCTCATAGCCGTCACGCCGTTATGCAGAGAAGTAAATAGTAAACTCATTATTGTAGGCGAGGAGGCCTGCGTCAGGCTTCTTCGTGGCCGCTCATATATCGGGACTGTTTTGCAGCTTTGCAACACCAGCAAACCGGGACAAGCAAACGAAAGCACATACGACAAATTGTCTGTATGTGGGCTGCCCAGCTCGGCAAGGCAGGAGCGACGGTTGCCATTAGCAGTTCCTAAGCATATACTGACTTTGGGATGTTCCCTAGTAGGGTGTATGCCAAAGTTCTTCACCTAATTTTCGTATTCACCACGACACCGACACCATTCTACAAGGCCAGGGGTAAACCCATCCTGAGCCCTGCATGCCAGAACAACCGTTGCTTTCACAACAGCGCAAGCAACAATTCTGTTGCACCTATGGAACATCCCGCACTTAGCCGGCACTGCAACGCGCTCAGTTCTTCAGGCGTTGCACTCGACGTTTTGTTAAATTTTTGAGAGAACACTAGCGCCTTACATTCACCAAGACCGCAGGTGACCTAATGGTGAACCCTGTAAGAGTACCAAATACGTGGCGCCTAGAAACTTGGCAAGGGGTATAGTCCGACGTAACGCAGATTCTGAATCCAGTGACGTCGTCCGAGAGCTGATTCTGAATGGAGTTACGCATCTTCTTTTCAAACTCACTTGCTTCGCGGACCCGACAGGTGTGCTGCGGATTCACGAGCTTTGCTTCCTCTTCACAGGTTCACAAATCCTGCGCCGATGCTACCACCCTGCACTACCAAAGTGCTTTCCAGCACTCCAGTCCCCCACAAGGGTCAGTTGACCAGACCACAAGAACACCCACACAAAATGTCAGTCAAAAACTGTCGCCTACTTAAATATACATTAACTGCGAATGCAGAGAAGCACATGTTATGGCAGAGATGAACTGCTTAAATGTGTCACAGGAACAGCGTCAGCAGCACAAACACAAGTCAGTGGAACTGCAGGAAACGCGTAGGCCTCCATAGCACCAGAGGCTTACCCCATATTCTGTTGGCCTTCCTTGAAGTATAGTTAGCTGCACCGTTCACTGTAGGCCTAGTTTCGCCGGCGCCAGCAACTACCCTTCCGCATGAATAAGATTGGAGTTTCTGAAGAATACTGGGCCAAAAGCGCAAGTGACATGCCTGGAGGTAAGCCTGCAATCATGTCCCGTA